>NC_079494.1:108500189-108556802 GCF_030052815.1 Hevea brasiliensis
TTATATAAAATTCAATTAAATTCTATATCTTAAGTAGAATAAATATAATATCAAATAGTGAAATTCATTTCAAACGAATTCTAATCATAATTCAATTGTCTAATCAAAAAACTATAATTCAATTAAAGTGAATTCCAAATTTGTGGTTGAAACGAACCAAACATTATGCAAGATACTGGGAGTTAAAGAAAGTTGGAGGGGCTTATCAAGCAGGATCAGATAGTTTATTAACAGCCAGTGTGTTCGCCAAGACGAAGACAATGTATTATGCATAGGATCGAGGAATCTACATTTCTGGGGTTCTTGTTCGCTATCAACACCAGGATTTGAGAACCAGTGAATTCATAAGAGCTTCCCATGTTTCCCCAGTGCTGTCAAGTGCTCCCTTCGTTTCCTAGCTACTGGCAGCCATCCAACGATGACAATGCAGGATTCCCTCAAACAATGACTACCAATGTCAACATGGATGTCTTATTTTCTTGAAGAAAATATAAATGTTGCTTAGATTTCGTTTCATTTTTCTTCTATACATTTTATCAGACATGATTGAAGCGCTTACAGGCACAAGCCGCCAACATTCATACCAAAAGTGATATTCTGTTCTAGTAACAAATACAACATTGCAATTATTGCGCTTGCATCCATTTAAAAATGAAATGTGATACATCAAATTGTAACACCTTATCTATCTGTACATCAACCCATACCATTTGCTATAAGGGGAGCAAAAAACCAAGGTTCATATAACATACAAATTGTCACATCAAATGGGTAACTATTTAGGTATTAATGACTTCTATAATAGCAAAATGTAGTTGTCTACAATTGAATGGTGCACATAACTGCTGTATTAAAATCCAAAAGGCCATGAAATGGCGGTTTTGTAATGAGTGATCTCCATGTCTTCTTCCTAGGATTGTAAATTTGGATGAGAAGTGATCCTACCCTCTTTTGCTGTCGTGGCCTTCGACTTTCTGTTGCATCACCTCCTTTCAGAAAAGTCATTACAAGCAGCTCCCCATTCAACCCCACAAAACCACATGAGGAGTTGCGAGGAGCTTTTCTTGGTACGCCAGACTCTTTTTGCCAAGAGTTTGAAACCATGTCATATCTGTAATGCAGAAAAACATGAATGTGTAATTTGTGTATCACCAATGAAACTTCCAGAACTAAGCATTTATAACCAACAGAAAAGTAATCACATGAAAAGTTTGTACCAGTCCCATACCATAAATTCTGCATCACTCATCTTTTCCCTCATCATTCAAGGTTTAACCAATGTAGAATGCAGATAACAAAAAGCTTGAGAAGATGCGAGACTAGAGAAATTAATATTACAGAATAGATTGTACATAGGTCTTACTCAGGACATTATTGAGCAATTTCTAGTGCCTCTACTATCTTATAAGTAACTTTATCAAGAAAACTAATCGCTGGTCCTGTGTCTCATAATTTGTACTGTAGTCTTTTGTATAATCAAGGAAGCAAGAAAACTAACTACAAAACCCTACCGCAACCACATTGACCTGCAATACTGACTCAAAGACACCAGAAGGGTCTCCCACGTGTGACTCCCACGTGTGAATAACCCAATTATGCAAGTGACTTTGCTTGACTAATAAATCAGCACAGATATTTGCCTCACTGGTAACCATGAGACAATTAACATATCCAATCCATTGCAATTAGCATGTTCTCAGCAGTCTTGCATCAAACCACTTAATCTTATTTGTTTTGTACTTGGACTCAGGGTCCAAGTTGGGTTAGGAACACCATATCTATATCCATATAATTTCCTTCAATTTCAGTTTATCAAAATGATATGATAATTTTCAAAATAAAGCTTCTTTATGTTAGGCAAGCAATTCAGCCCCAGGCGATGCCAGAGGACTTTTAGGTGTAAAACTTAAAAAAACTTTTATCTAATCTTCAGTTTTCCAAGCAGTTATGTTCTCAGTTCAGATTTTTTTTTCCCCAAAAAAAAATTAAAATTCTTCAATTGAGACTCGCACTACCCACATAATCCTTGCCGTTGTTCTATGTAATCGTAATAACATAATTTACTATACAATTGGATAAAAACCCTCAAATCATCTACTACAAAAGACATTTGAAGAATAAAAAGCCAAGCAAATTTTGCCACCAAGTAGATTGTGTAAAAAGTTATAATCTGAGAATTTCAACTTCAGCATTCTAATACTTTTGTAACTAAAGGGGCAGCAGTATAATGAAAACAGAAACTAAAACACCACCTCGAAACAGAGGAGAGGAAAGGACGAGAGCTCACATCAAAATCCATAATTGAAGCTAAACATTATCAATTTGCATGAATATGAAAGGTATGATCCACCATAGATCACGCCAATATTTCTCAACTTACCTCTTGCATACGGTATTTTAAGTTTCAAAGAATTTGATGAGCTCAAGTGAAAACCCATAGGAGTGGTTTTAGAATTTATTTTTGAATTACGGAAATTATCTAGTGTTATCGTGATACTAATGATCCTAACTTAAAAAAAAAAAAAAAAAAAAAACCACAACCACACATTGTACAGTGGAAAATACGAAAAAGGACTAACACATTCTGTATGAATAGCGCTGCCCCCTTCCCCAGGGGGACGCCTTACCGGTGGCTGACAGTCGCCAGCTAACTATCCTCACACTGATCATCAACAAAGGCTTGAGGAAAAAATGTTAATTCCCCACCTTTTTATAATCATTAAAATGCTAATCAACAAACTTCATCACAGAAAGGGAGAAAAAAGATATAGCCCACTAATGTAGCATTCTAAATCCTATTATGAGTTATTCTTGCTTTACCCAATATGTAAAGCAATGCTTGGGTTATTAACTTTGTTGCACATTATGTAAGATTGTTCACTATTACCTGAAACACGCACACCAGTCCATAGCCATACTAAAAGCATAACTATCAAAAAATTTGAATAAAAAACAACATTGGTACTAAGAGTATTGAAAGCAAACTAGTACTTATCACTACTTCATGATAAAATGATAATAAATTGAATCCAGTAACGATATCAAATAATAACAAAGAGTCATAGCCAGATCAAATAAAACATGCAAGCCAAAGCACAACATACAAAATAAAACTCTTAGTAGCAACATTAATCGGTAAGTGAACTACTTGAGTCAAATAAGAAGCAACTCTTGCCTCTAGAACAGAATAAATATTAAAATAAAGGCTTCAACACAAAGGTACTAAAAAAAAGAGGAATTCACCTGAAAATGTCATTATTGTCGAGCATAAAAACACCAGGCCCGTCCCCATCATAATCCTCAACAACCACAATCTTCCCAAGCCTTGCTCTCTCGCCTTCCTGCCACATATTCCCAACCTCCCTCCACTTGCCACAACCATTCTTCTTCACATCCATGACTACAGCATCCCTATAATATTCGTCCACGGGAAACACTCCAGAAATTGTCCTCGACTCCCCGTAGCCTCCCATCACCCAAAATTCCCTTTCCTCTCCACTCTCTACCAAAAACCCCACGCAACCTGCTCTATACCTGGGCAACCCGTCCATTGCTACCCACTCATCCCTCCCAACATCATATGTTTCCACCGAACTCATCCGACTTCCTGCTGCCCCAAATAACGTATGCCTCGACCCTCCACCAGCCACGATTATCTTTCCCAAATTAGGGATTGCAGCGCAAGCAAAGGAACCGCGAGGGGAGAGCATCGGAGAGAGCTGGCCCCACGAGGATTCGACGAAATTGAAGCGGAAAGCGGAGGAGGAAGGCGAAGGGCGATCCATAGGGAAAGACCGAGTGTCGAAGAGAGACCCACCAAGAACATAGAGATTGGGACCAAGAGATATGGCGGTAAAGTTGCAGCGTCCGTACACGTGAGGGTTACAGGGCATGAGTGGGAGCGGACGCCAGGCGAGATTATGAGGATCAAAGAGGTAAGGGGACGAGATGGAAGGGTCCTGAGGGAATATACACAGGAGATGACTGAGATGGTGGAAGTGATGGCGGAAGGAAATTAGGGTTTTGGAGGAGAGGAAGGCGGACCATGCCTTACAAGTGCATTTGATACGAGAATGGTGAGAGTAAGGGACCATGGAGAGAATTTGGGCTGCGATGTCGTTTGGGAGACCGGGAATTAGAGTCACAGTCTCGTCGATTGACAGCAGTTGCGGAGACGCCGAATATGAAGAAGACAAGGACGGAAATTGATCCATTTCTATTCTTCTTCAATTTAGATAAAATCAAAATCAATCAAATCAAGCCAAGGCAAACACATCTATCTCCCACCAGCCTCCCAATCTGAATATCTATTCACTATACACAAGCGATCAAAGGTCTGAAAGAATGGACAAATTCAATAATAAACGAGCAAGATGAATTAAGAAGCTTAAGTCATCTAAAATTCTCTGTTGCTCTCTTTATGGACATGGAAATCATAATTTGAAAATCAGAAGTCTCGTATCTTCATAGAGAAGCACGACCCGGAGGAGATGATTTGGTTGGCGTTTCTGTTGCTTATCGACTAAGCTTTTGCTGCACTTTCCAGAGATCAAGGAAAGTAAGCACTTGGGCCTTTTTGGGCCTTTCTCGTGTATCAGCCGTTTACGGTTAATGAACACGTGGAATGCCGCTGTTAACGTGGTTCTGCGTTTGCCTGCGGACAGAAAGAGAAGGAATTGGTAATGGATGGAGGCCATGTAAGAGCTGAGCTACGTGTCAAGTCCTTATTAGTAACTTTTTTTAGCCTGAGTGGTTTAGTTTTGTAGTCTGTCTTTTTTTTTTTTTTAAATAATAATAATAATAATAATAAAAGTTTGCACTTTGTAATCGCAATCGCTCAAAGTTGCGTTGATGGCGACATAATAAAAAGAATTTATTTTTAAATGTACATTTTTATTTTATCACAAACAGCAAAAGTCTAATCAAAACGTTAATTAACCATGTTTATAGCATTTAGACTTTGCAAAGGTTAAGGAAAGGCCCGCTTACAGCCTTCTCTCAACGTTTCATAACCTTTGAGCTAAGTAATAAATCGAGTGTCTCTAAATCCGTTTTTGTTTACCCACTCTGCATGGAAAGAAAATGTTTTTATTAATTTCAACCCTTAAAATTTTAAATTTTAAACCCTAAACTCAAATAATTATATAATAAAATATAATTTTATATAAACAGTTTAATGAAATGATAAATCAATAAAATATAAATAAATATTTAAAATGATTGAATAGTCATTTTTTAAAAATTCACTATCAAACTGTTATTATTTGATGGAACCATTTATATACACTTATTATATTTTATTAGCTTATCATTATAAAACATTTTACATGAAATTACTGTTTTATTTTATAATTTCACTTAGTAGCGTGGGTGGCGCAATTCTACTACTGTTAAGCAAGTTTATCTTTTAATTAAGCGAATGCATTTCCCCTCCTCATGGTTCTTGTTTTAAGATAACTAGTTTTTTTTTTTTTTTAATGTAAGTTGTTCGTTTTATATTTATATACATATTCATAATTTAATTTCTTATATATAATTATATATATATATATATATATATATATATATATATATATAGGATATAATATTATCATGATATGTTGATTTTCAATAATTAATTAAATTTAATCTTATTATGTTGCTTTTATAAATAGTATTAGCAATGTCTTATATAATATGTACTGATTATAATGAATTTTCATTAAGTTGACCACAAAAAAAGTTAGGAAATTATATACAAAAAGGGCAAAATAAGTGCAAAGATCAATCCGGACCGTCTTCACGATTATGTCTTTAAAATAGTAAAGACTGCCAGCAAAACTATGCGGTTTATCCTTTTTCAAGTATCTACAGTAATAGGAAACAACAAAAAATAAAACTAAATTACCCACCAAAATCTCCATAAACCATATATGATATTAAGTACAGTGCACTGAAGTTATGATGACATAACTTACATATACTTGGAGTTTATTAGAGATTAAAGAGACATATTAAGTAAATTCCCACTATTCATAGAATTCAATTAAAAAAATTGGAGTTAAATTTGGTATCTAATAATAATAATAATGAAAAACACAAACGAGAACAATAAAAGAATGAGCAAAATTATGAAACTAAACCTTCTACAAGTAAAAATATGACGGTGAACCATAGACTAACGGTCAATAAGAATTAGGAGTGAGCATTCGGTTTAAATCGAATCGAACCGAATCAAATCGAATTAAATTATGAAAATCGAATTATATATTTTAGAAATCAAATCGAATCGAAATGGATGAAAAATTGAAATGAATCGAACCACTCTATTTCGGTTTGATTCGGTTCAAACTGATCGGTTTTGATTTTTGATTGATTTTTTAATTTAGACTTGATTTTCGAGTTATTTGGTCTAATTTTGACTTTGATTTGAACCTCATAACCATTAATCAATGAAATTAAATAATTTATATATATAATTAAATATAATTCATAAATTCCTCATAAAAATAAATCAATTCAAAAATTGATTCGATTCGATTTTGTTTGTTTTGAATATATAAAATTACTATTCAATTAGTTCGGTTTAATCGATTTTTTTCTCTTCAACACCGAACCAAACCGAAATAACCGAAGTTTTTATAATATAAAATCAAACGAACCGATTGAATCGAATTGATACAATTCAGTTTCATTTTTCAGTTTGAATCGAAATCTGCTCACCCCTAACGAGAACAAGATTTTGGAATATTAAATGAAAGAATTCTAAATCTAGTACTGCCCTTTTTTTTTTGTTAAAATAAAAAATAAAAGAAATTTGAATATCAAGAAATTGTAACTCCATTACCTCTAATGGGTCCACTGATCATGATCATAACAACCATCTTCTCTTCGTAATCCGTTAAAACCCTAAAATTCACAGACCTAATTTTAGTGAGTAATTAAAAAAAATAAAAAATAAAAAGAAAGAAGAAAGGAATTTGAATGTGACTGGAAAGGGGGATCAGAGAGGAGTTGGTGAGTGCATAGAAATAATTTAATACAACTATATTATGGAATAATTTTAAATTTATGTAAATTCTAGTTAAATTATCACATTTCATAGAGTAGAACTGCAATTCACAAGGTATGAATCAATTAATTTTGATCTACAATGTATAAAACAATCAATTAATTTAATGCCAATTCAAATGAAATTAGAATTTTTCTTTCCATCAAATAATGGAATTTAAGTAATAGAATTTAGGATTAATTAAAATACTAAAAATAATTATGAATAATTAAATTGAATGTTAAATAATAAATATTTATATATATTATAGATAAATTATAGATATGATAGGTTAATTATAGATTACAGATTTATATTATTTTCTTAAAAAATAAATTATAAGACATTAAAAATAAAAACTCATTGGTTATGATTGAGTTAATAGTTTTTTTGGCAGGGAGAAATTAAAAAGGGGGCTCAGAGCAAGCCCTACAAACTACACATCCTCTTACGCCCTCCTACAACAAATGAGCCAAGAACAACAAGAAGCACCGACCAGTCATTGTGTTGGACGTTGATAATTCAAACATCCATCGTTTTAACGCGTTTTAAGAATTTTTCAAGTAAAAAAAATCAGGTTAAGAGGATGATAATCTGCTTTTCAAACATCGAACAAAAAAAAAAAAAACCAAAGAAATAATAATAATAGTTAACTTGGTATTCATACATTAATTATTCTTTGAGCCCAAAACACAAGCCAAGCAGACTTGAGGGTTGACATAAGTTCTTATACGCCACAGACTATGACTAATAAGATTCAATTTCATACCTTCCTTCAAGGTTCATTCAATTTTATTTTTTCAAAAAGGTCACGAGTCAAAACAATTGTACATAAGAACATGCCCTATAATCAGCTATAAATATGCATGTTTCTCTCCTCAACCATATGCAATTCATTGTTCATTAATTAGCTTTAGCCTCTTCAATATTTATCAAACTTTTGCTTGTCGTTTCAAGAAACAATATGAGGCATCTGAATCTTCTTATTTTGGCGACAACTCTGGTTTTTCTGATGAGCATGCAAGCTCACGAAGCCATTAGAGTTCCATTTCCTCATACAGAAGGAGTTCTGATTGGGGAGAAAGTCGTCGGGTTATTAGAGTCTCTAGTGACTCCAGTTCCTCCTTCTGGACCCAGCGGCTGCACTCATGTTCCCACACCTGGAGGTCCATGCGTGCATAATGAAATGAACTATGCTGGCCGCCGGGCTATGGCTCCTCCGCCTCCATACCCACATCCTATGGCTCCAGTTGGAATGTCTGCTAACCGTAAATGAAAGCTTTTGCTGCAGGCCCTGTGATCACATGCACTATATTATTATTGGCTTATGCCATAGCTAGTTAATTACTTTTTTCTTTATATTGGAGTCGGTCGCTGGACTTGTAATTAAGAAACTACGTACAAGACTCCATTCCTTTTTATTTACCAAGTTCAAGATTATCTTTCTTGTACAACGCACAATAATTTGTGTGATACATTAAATAAAATGCCCAAGGCTTCTTTCTGTTTATTTATCATTTCTAGCTTTTTCTTCCTTTGGTCTCTCGTCTCCTGTGCCGATGAGATTTTATTAGTTTCTAATATCTTTGTAATACTAATAATTAATATTGTATTAATTAAGAAACTGTTTTTTTTTTGAAATAATCAAGAAAATTATTAACTCATCATTGCTCACTGGCTTGTTTTATATATATATATATATATATATATATATATATACACACATTCTCTATTTCTCTCTGTGCCACTATCAATTTTGAAACTTGATAGATTAATGAGTAATTGCATGGCTGAAGAGACATAAACCTTAAAGAGAAATTATTGTCTAAACTCAATTTATCATGAATTCGTAATGTAAATATGTGCGACTCATATATTTAATAGGTTGGTCTTATCATACATTTTGTATCTTAAGTCAATAATGAATTGGGTATAATCAAGAAAAATCCATACCACGAGATTAATAAAGGAGAAGAGATAGAATAATAAATGAGCTCACCACCATTAACATTAGCCGGAATCATTTTTGAGGCCAATTGTTGAATTTTAATTAATGAGAGCAATGTGCTAATGTATGTTAGGTCAATGATGAACTGGGCACATGCAAAAAAAATCCATATCACGAGATTAATAAATAGGAAGAGATGCAATAATAAATGAGATCATCACCATTAACATCAGTCGGAATCATTTTTTAGGCTAATTGCTGAATTTTAATGAGAATAATGTGCTAATGTATCTTAGGTCAATGATAAATTGGATATAAGTAAGAAAAATTCATACTACTTGATTAACAAATGAGAAGAGATAGAGTAATAAATGAGATCACTACCATTAACATCAATCGGAATCATTTTTGAGGCCAATTGTTGAATTTTAATTAATGAGTAATGTGCTAATAAATTAATTAATATTTTTGCGAGTTACTTTTGTCACTGGAACGCAAGTTTGCTGAGAAGTCCGGATGCGGAATGATTCCTGGCCGGCGACCTTTAGTACGCTGGCTCCATGCAAGTTACTAAATTTTGTCTTACCAATATGGTCCATGGTATATGGTACTCGTCATTACGCTTATCTTTTGAAATAGACCAGCGAACTGAAGAACAAGCTTCCCACTTTCCTAAAATAAGACCTTCTCCACATTGAAGAAGCCTACACGAAACTCTATAGGATTCAATAAACACGCAGCTGGCTAGTCTAACCACATGGTATTCCACCATCGTAGTTGGCTGGAACAATTTTTTAGACTTTCTTTTTTTTGGCTTAAATCAACCTGATGCATGTATGATCTTTGAGACGGCTTATGACTGTAAGAAATGGAAATTTGGATGCAATAGTCCATACGTTTTTGGTGTGGACTGCTTACTGGTACTAAATGAAATCAGCTTCTTTGTTTCTCTTTCTCTCTCCTTTTTTTTTTGTCAAAGAAAGGAATTCAACGATGCCCTTATGCTGCCAAAGGGGACAAACACAAGATTGATCTGATACATAGGATTACAAACAAGAGTCATCCCTACAAGTACAAGAGATACAATTTCAGTAGGTTATAAGTTTATCAAAATTAGGGATAGCAACGAGTAAGGTATACACGAAAATCACCATATCTAAATATGAACTCGATTAATATTATCAAAAACTAAACTTGTTACAACCCGTCTCAAAATTGATCATTATTTTTCAAAAAAAATTGAACCCTTTTAATTTTACATATTTTAATTAATTTTTTGCATAAAATTATTTTGATTAATAATTTATATTTTAAAAATTTAATAATTTCATAAAATATTTAAATTCCATTTTATACAAAATAAAATATATAATAATTTATAAATATTATTATAAAATATATAATTTATATTTAATTAAGTATTTATATAAATATGTTCGCATAATGAATATTTAATATGTAAAACCTGAATTCATTATTTTTCAAATCTGAACCCATCATATTAGGATTCGGTTGATTAAGATATTCGTAAAAACTTAATCTATTGCCATCCCTCAGTAACATCTAAATTCTATCTATCTTTCTTTGTTTCTTTCTTTCTTTCTTTCTTTCTTTCTTCTTTCCTCATCTGAAAAAGATATTTCATAAGCCAAGAGCAAAACAGCTATATGCTTATACAGCATATCTTCTAACTGCAGAGAAGGGATAGAAACCCATCCCTGATACAGGATATATTCAATCTAGATCTTTTCGCCACCCAATCCGCACATGAATTTGCAGACCTGGGGCAAATACAACAGAACAACAAGGATAGCTTAATAAACAGTTGCGAACATCTTGACTAATTAAACAACTGAGCCAACTGATACTTGTCAGTTTCAACTATAACATGGGAAAACCTTCTGCTAAAAGCAAATTGAGTAGCAAGATGAAGAGCTTGGCCCATATTATCCTAGTAATTAAAATGTCAATTTATGTGGGACTTGATTTCAATTTTTTTTGCCCAACAGACAAGACAAGCCAAGCGAACTTCAGAAATATTTTCTATGGCAGGCACGCAATGGTCAAGAATTCCGTTGATTCCTGGTCCTTGAATGCACAGTATATTACTGCGGAAACCCAATTCAATTTCAAACCAGCAGCCCATGGTTTTTCTCTCTCTCTCTCTTTTTTCATTGAACAGATAAATTTCTAATTTTTATTTATTATTTTTTTTTATCGAATGTTGTATATTACTCATGATAAATAAGATTCACACAACCTATCCTCAACCAACTTAGCTAATTGAACAAGTGGATTAGAGTTCCAACCTGGTTGGATTAACCCAAGTCTAGCATTACAAGCTAACCAGTGAGCACAAGAAGTAGCAGACTTAGGCACATACTTAACAGACCAGTCAGGATAAGAAGCACAGAGACTCTGAATATATCATGAACAATAGCTTTTAATTCCTTCGGGATGGGATCAGAAGAAGCAGCCAACAACAAGGAAAGCTGTAGCGAATTACTTTTAAAAATGACAGAGGAGAAACCCTGACTTTTGGTAAGAAAGCTGCTGCTAGTAGGGCTACACCCTCAACTCCCAGCGGGGAAGAGCAGATAAAAGAGGCAGCACAGCCCTCTATCATGGATTCCTAATGATTCTGGGCAATGACACCATACCCTGCAGAAGGGAACGCTTATCGAAGGATGCGTCCACATTAATTTTAATAAAATTCATATGCAAGGGATGCCACACATCACGACAGGACCTGAGTCCCTGGCCCAAATGGAAACTAAATTGAAATTGTCGAAAATCAAAATTGGAAGAAATAGTTAAGTCCAGACCCTAGTAACCCACGACTCATAACCAAATTGGAATTACGAGAATCAAAACTCCAAAAAAAAAAATTAATACACTGTATTTTGGCACTTTTAACATTGAAAATATGTACTTTATTTTATTGTAATCGAAGACATGAACTTTATTGTTCTTAACAATTTAAATCTAATGGCCAAAGGCATTAAGTATCGCTGACATGGTGCTGCTGACATCAGCACTTGACGTGGTATGCTGATATAATACAATTATGATGTAGCATGCTAATTTAGCGCACTGCTATGGCATATCGAAGGCAACGTCACGCTAGCAATTTTATGTAATTATTCATTTGGTGACCTAAGTTCAAAAAAAAAAAAAAACTAAAAGTATGTATTTTGAATTACAAAAAAAAAAAAAAAAAAAACTCAAGTCTTAGTGCTAAAAGTTCCAAAATTTCAAAAGTATATGAAAATTTAGGAGAGAGAAAGTGGGAAAGACGGTATATGTGCACATGATACACTGGATAATTTCTCCTCTCTCAAGCTAATTATTTAATGCACTAGGAGCATTAAAAAGTGGTGCTTCCTCTCTTATAAAAAAGTGGATCCTCCTTACAATATTGAGAGTGGATCCCACATGATTATGAAAGATAATGCATGCGTACCAGGTGCACATGAAAATTTCTCCTCTCTCTCACACTTTCTCTCTTCCTATTTGCCTCTCATTCTCCTTCTCTTTCTCTCCAATTTTTTTTTACTCAATTAATCAAAGTGAAAGAAAGAAGGGGAGAGTTGGATAAAAAAAAAATTAACAGATAGAAGAAAAGAGGCATGAAGAGATGGAGAGAGAGGCAAATAGTAAAAGAGAGAGAGAGAGAGAGAAAGAGGCATTAGAGAGAGACATTGAAAGATATGAAGAGTGATAGGTATAAGGTGACTCTCCCATACCTCTCTTTATCTCTCTCTCTCTCTCTCTCTCTCTCTCTCTTACTGTGTATCCTTCTCTCTCCATATCTCTCCCTCTATTTCTCATCTCATGCCTCTCCTTCTCTTTCTATTTGTGTCTCTCTCCCATTCCTCTCTCTCTTTCCTTTATTATGGCATGTACTGTTGAAATTTTCATGATTTTAGCATTAAGGGTTTGATATCAGCATGCAATGTTAGGGTCATGTCGTACATGGCCCCATGTCATTATTACATGTCAAACATAGTGCTAACATTAGCATGCCACGTTTACACCATGTAATGATTATTAATTTGTCCTTGAAGTGCTAATGACACTAAAATTTATGTCATTAATTTCAATAAAATGAAATACATATTTTCAATACTAAAAGTGCTAAAGTATAGGTACTAGAGTGTACTTTTTCAAATTGGTATCAATAATTTAGTTCAGAGCCTAGCCGAGATCATATTCAAAATGGAATTACTGAGAATAAAAAAAATTAGAATCAATAGTTTAATTCAGAGCCTAGGTTGTGACGAGCCAGAATTGCTGGATTCAAACTAAAATCAGCCTAAAACTAAATAGTGGCTAGTTCTAACTTCACCTTACCTTGCCCATGTGCATATCATATTCATGGAGTGGAAGAGGTGTGTGTGTGTATATATATATGCAATGAATTTTATTTCATTCATAAAAGGTTACAAATAAAACTTTAGGTACAAAATATAAAGATAATTACATGTGAATATGTGGCCCAAAATATAAAGAATCCTACCCAAAATAAATATATAAATAAATAAATTAGGGCTCAAGCCAAGTCGCTAAAGATACTGTTTTTTAGCAACCAACACTGATAGAAGAATGTAGCAACCAAGATAGATGGGAGAAAAAAAAAATCAGCAAGCACCAATTAATTACAGCAAAAATCATTGGATATGACTGGCCTCATCAGAGATCAACCATTGTTTTGCATGGCTACTGCTGCTCGCATCTCTTTGCCCTGAGAAGTGGATCTCTCTCATTTCTCAGGCCAGTATCTATTCTGATCTCTGATCATGATAATGATTTTTCTGCAGTGGTATACTAGTACTACCCACAATTTGGTGACTAAACAAGTTACTGTATATGAACCTCCTGTAGACACGCGTTATGCCTCAAAACCATCAGCAACTTTGGAGGGTCTTATAGCTGAAGATCCGGTAAGCATTATTCGGTTGAAACTGAATAAATTGAACTAAACTACTTAAATTCGGTAATTCAGTTCGGTTTGGTTTTATATTATAAAAATTTTAGTTATTTCAGTTTGGTTCGATTTTAAAGAGAGAAAAATCGATTAAACCGAACTGAACCGAATCTAATAGGTTTATTGATTTTTGAATTGATTTATTTTTATTGGGAATTTATAAATTATATATAATTATATATATATATAAATTGTTTAATTTCATTGATTAATGGTTATTAGGTTCAAACCAAGATCAAAATCAGATCAAATAACTTGAAAATCAAGTCTAAATTAAAAAATCAATTAAAAATCAAAACCAATTGGTTTGAACCTAATCGAATTGAAATAGAGCGATTCAGTTCGATTTGATTTTTCATCCATTTGGTTTGATTTGATTTCTAAAATATATAATTCAATTTTCATGATTTGATTCGGTTCGGTTTGAATCACTGTTTTATTTTATAATTTCACTTAGTAACGTGGGTGGCACAATTCTACTAATGTTAAGCAAGTTTATCTTTTAATTAAGCTAATGCATTTCCCCTCCTCATGGTTCTTGTTTTAAGATAACTAGTTTTTTTTTTTTTTTTTTAATGTAAGTTGTACGTTCTATATTTATATACATATTCGTAATTTAATTTCTTATATATAATGTTTTATATATATATGATATAATATTATCATGATATGTTGATTTTCAATAATTAATTAAATTTAATCTTATTATGTTGCTTTTATAAATAGTATTAGCAATGTCTTATATAATATGTACTGATTATAATGAATTTTCATTAAGTTGAGCACAAAAAAAGTTAGGACATTATATACAAAGAAGGCAAACAAAAACCATACTAAAAACTCAATAAGTGCAAAGATCAATCCGGACTGTCTTCATGATTATGTCTTTAAAATAGTAAAGACTGCCAGCAAAACTATGGGGTTTATCCTTTTTCAAGTATCTACAGTAATAGGAAACAACCAAAAATAAAACTAAATTACCCACCAAAATCTCCATAAAGCATATATGATATTAAATATAGTGCACTGAAGTTATGATGACATAACTTACATATACTTTGAGTTTATTAGAGATTAAAGAGACATATAAAGTAAATTCCCACTATTCATAGAATTCAATTAAAAAAATTGGAGTTAAATTTGGTATCTAAAAATAATAATGAAAAACACAAATAAGAACAATAAAAGAATAAGCAAAATTATGACACTAAACCTTCTACAAGTAAAAATATGATGGTGAACCATAGACTACCGGTCAATGAGAACTAGGGGAGAGCATTCGGCTCAAACCGAACCTAAACGAACCGAATTAAATTATGAAAATTGAATTAAATATTTTAGAAATTGAACCGAATCGAAATGGATAAAATGTAACACCCTAGGCAAATCCCACATCGACAAAACACGGGAGAGATGCTGGGTTTATAAGTTGGTGGTTCGTAACCCCTATTGACTCGTTTTAAAACCGTGAGGGCTTCAGTTCAGAGCGGACAATATCACTAGTGGGCCGGGCCATTACATTTGTGGTATCAGAGCTGCTCCGCGTGCAACCTTGAATGATGGTGTGGCAAACCTCAGCGAGGACGCTGAGTCCCATAAGGGGGGTGGATTGTAACACCCTAGGCAAATCCCACATCGGCAAAACACGGGAGAGATGTTGGGTTTATAAGTTGGTGGTTCGTAACCCATAGTGACGCGTTTTAAAACAGTGAGGGCTTTGGCCCAGAGCGGACAATATCACTAGTGGACCGGGTCATTACATTTGTGGTATCAGAGCCGCTCCGCGTGCAACCTTGAACGATGGTGGGGCAAACCTCAGCGAGGACCCTGAGTCCCATAAGGGGGGTGGATTGTAACACCCTAGGCAAATCCCACATCGACAAAACACGAGAGAGATGCTGGGTTTATAAGTTGGTGGTTCGTAACCCCTAGTGACGCATTTCAAAACCGTGAGGGCTTCGGCCTAGAGCGGACAATATTACTAGTGATGCTCTGATACCACAAATGTAATGGCCCGGCCCACTAGTGATATTGTCCGCTCTGGGTCAAAGCCCTCACGGTTTTAAAATGCGTCACTATGGGTTACGAACCACCAACTTATAAATCCAGCATCTCTCCCGTGTTTTGCCGATGTGGGATTTGCCTAGGGTGTTACATAAAAAATTGAATCGAATCGAACAGTTCTATTTCGATTCGATTCGGTTTAAATCAATCGGTTTTGATTTTTGATTGATTTTTTAATTTAGACTTGATTTTCAAGTTATTTGGTCTAATTTTGACTTTGAATTTAACCTCATAACCATTAATCAATGAAATTAAATAATTTATATATATAATTAAATATAATTCATAAATTCCCCATAAAAATAAATCAATTCAAAAATCGATTCGATTCAATTTGGTTTAATTTGAATATATAAAATTACTATTCAGTTCGGTTCAGTTTAATCGATTTTTTTCTCTTCAACACCGAAATAACTGAAATTTTTATAATATAAAATCAAACCAAACCGATTGAATTTTAAAACTGAATTGATTGAATCGAATTGATTCAGTTCGGTACCGTTTTTCAATTTGAACCAAAATTTGCTCACCCCTAATAAGAACAGGATTTTGGAATATTAAATGAAAGAATTCTAAATCTAGTACTGCCCTTTTTTTGTTAAAATAAAAAATAAAGGAAATTGGAATATCATGAAATTGTAACTCCATTACCTCTAATGGGTCCACTGATCATGATCATAACAACCATCTTCTCTTCGTAATCCGTTAAAACCCTAAAATTCAGAGACCTAATTTTAGTGAGTGATTAAAAAATAAAAATAAAAATGAAAGGTGAAAGGAATTTGAATGTGACAGGAAAGGGGGATCAGAGAGGAGTTGGTGAGTGCATAGAAATAATTTAATACAACTATATTATTGAATAATTTTAAATTTATGTAAATTCTAGTTAAATTATCACATTTCATAGAGTAGAACTGCAATTCACTAGGTATGAATCAATTAATTTTGAACTACAATGTATAAAACAAAAGAGATTAGCATACCTTAAACAACAAAAAGTAGAACCACAATTCAATGGAAAATACAACAGAATAGTAAATATTGCATAATAAATGATCGATTGCATAATAACAATAATGAAAATAATGAAAAAAAATGCACAATTTTTTTTAATATAGATACATTAGTTAAAATCAAATAAATATGTTATTAGAAATAAAATTAAATTTAAATTAAAATAAAATTTACTTAATTAAATATTATTTTTGTAAACATATTAGTTTAATTTGAATATGTATACAATCTTATTATGGGTCGAAGCAAAAAGGATTTGTGTTTGTTATAAAAGTTTGTAATTAAAATTTATTTTTTAAAAAAGTAATATTGCTAAAATGCAGATAACAAAACGAGATTAAGAAATGGAAGAGAAATGTCAGTTGTATCTTTTCCTCTAGCTTTATTAATTTATATATACAATGAAATGTTCAATCTAAAGGCTAAAACAGTTACAATAGAATCCGTGACTTTCTAGCTCCAGCTCAGCCCATGTGCCTAACTACTAACAAAAACTCCCGCCACATAATTTTAAATACATTCCTTCAGCCCCCCCTCAAGATGGAGATGGATTCAGAGAAGTCAATCCCATCTTGGACAAAAACTGGTGGAAACAAGGAGTGGTGATAGGCTTAGTGAAAATATCTGCAAGTTGTTCTCTTGCCGGAACATGAGTTGTAGCAATGAACTTCGCTAGCACCTGTTGTCGAACAATGTGACAGTCAATGTCCAGGTGTTTGGTACGTTCATGAAATACCGGATTTTCTGAGATGTAAACTACTGCCTTATTGTCACAAAATAGGGGAATCGGTAGATTTTGCTGGATTTGCAAGTCTCGTAAAAGATAGGAGATCCACTGTAGTTCACAAACTGCTGTAGCCATGCTCCTATATTCAGCTTCAGCAGAGGATTGGCTAACGGTGGATTGTTTTTTTGACTTCCATGAAATGAGAGCTGGCCCAAGAAAAATACAATAGCCTGTCAAAGATTTTCGCGTCAGTGGGCAAGTAGCCCAATCAGCGTCACAGTATGATCGTAGCTGTAAATTGACATTGGAAGAAAAAATAATCCTTTTGCAGGGGATCCTTTTAGATATCGAAGAAGAGCTTATAGGGCATCGCAGTGTGCTTTTCGTGGTTGTTGCAGAAATTGACTTAAGGTTTGAACTACATAAGAAATGTCTGGACGTGTGAGATTCAAGTAAAGGAGACGCCTAACAATTCGTCTGTATACCTCAGGTTCCGAAAACAATTCAGTAGTATGATCTTCAAGTTTGAAAGTTTTGCTCGTCGAAAATTCCTTTGGCTTACAGTCAAGCATATTTGCATCTGAGAGAATGTCCAAGATATATTTGTGCTGGCTAAGAAATAATCCTGAAGGGGATCTTCCAATTTCTACACCCAAAAAATACTTAGCATAGGCAAGATCTTTAATGGTGAAGGAGCTATGTAGAAATGCTTTGACAGCCAATATATCAGATTCATCAACCCCTGTGCCCAACACATCATCTACATACACAAGCAAAGCAGTAAAATGATCACCTGATCCTTTAACGAACAAACAATTATCATGAACTGATTGGGTAAACCCGAAAGACAGTAGCTTCGATGTAAGTTCCTTGTTCCATTGGCGTCCGGCTTGTTTGAGGCCATAAAGTGACTTTTTCAATTTGCACACTTGACCAATCTTAGGTACTGGATAACCATCAGGAGGTTTCATGTATTTCTCTTCATCAATGACCCCATGTAGATAAGCGTTATTAATGTCTAATTGATGTATTACCCAATTGTGAGCTAATGCTAGTGCTAGCAAAGAAATACGGATTGTCACGGTCTTTGCTACTGGAGAGAAGCTAGCCGCATAATCGAGTCCTGGTAATTGGTTATAACCCTTGGCGATAAGCCAGGCTTTGTAATGCTCTACCGAGCCATCTGGCTTATACTTCACTTTATAAATTCACTTGGAATCGATGGCCTTTTTATGCGATGGTAAATCAACAATTTCCCGCGCGCCATTGTCTTCTAATGCCTGTAATTCTTTCCTCATTGCCTCAACCCATTGTGGATTGCTTTTGGCTTGACTATAGTTAGTTGGTTCATGGATCATAGACATGTTTGCAAAAAATTTAAGATAAGAAGAATTGAAAATGGGTTGAGATAGAAAAAAAGTTACCTGGTGGAGAAATAGGAACCAATGAATTATCTTCACACATTTGATTAGGAGAATGAAGGGGGCTATATGAGTGAACAGATGCAACAAAATCTCGAAGCCAAAGTGGTTGGGATCTGACTCGTGTACTTTGCCATAAAGGTTGTGTAGCTTGCTGTTGGATAGGTGAGGCAACAAGGGTAGAGGATAAATGTGAATCAGAGTTGTTTATGGATAAAGATGGATTTGGCATGGATGGTGGGAGAGATGGTATGGTGCTATTGGGAGTTGTGTTTGAGGAGGATGTATTTGGTGTTGGATGGGGTTACAAATAATATGTGGTATGGTAGGATTTGTGGATCATCGAGGGAGGAATGAGGTGATGAAGAGATAGCAAAAGGAAAGATGTATTCCTTGAAAAGAACATCTCGAGAAGTGCATAAAGAGTTTGTATCAAGGTTGTACAATTTGAATGCCTTTTGTCCAGGTGGATAGCCTAAAAATATGCACCTATAGGCTCTGGGAGCAAATTTTGATTTGTGAGGAGATACATTTGTGGCATAACATAGTGAATCGAAAGTCTTGAGGCATGAATAGTCTGGTGGTTTATTATTTAGTATCTCATAAGGTGTCTTCCAATGTAGAACTTTAGTTGGAAGCCTATTGATTATGAAGGTGGCTGTCAGCAAGGATTCACCCTAAAACTTCTGAGGTAGGCCAGATTGAAACATCAAGGAACGTGCAACTTGGAGCAGGTGTTTATGCTTCCTTTCCACAATCCCGTTTTGCTGAGGAGAGTATGGAGATGAGCGTTGATGGATAATTCCTTTTGATTGGAATAATTTTGCACAACTTGAATTAATGAACTCACTGCCATTGGCGCTTCGGATGATTTTTACCATGACTTGATATTGATTCTGTAAAGTATTGATGAATGTGGAAAGAATTTGTGATGTTTGAGTTTTGTCATGAATCAAGTATGTCCAAGTTGCACGGCTGTGATCATCAACTAAAGTCAACATGTATTTGGCATTTGTAATAGATGATGTTTGATAGGGACCCCACAAGTCAATATGAATTAGCTGGAAAGGAAATGCAGCACGAGAGTCACTGACAGGGAAGGGCAGCTGCTGTTGCTTTGATAAATGGCATACATCACAGTCAACAAGTGGTTTATAAGATGAAATTTGTGGAATATGTGTGATTGCAGAAGCAGATGCATGTCCTAGCTTGTAGTGCCACAAGTTATTGCAAACAGGGGAACTTTTATTTATGGTAGTACATATATTGCTTGTAGCTTTACAACTTTTAGCAGCTCAATGAACTAGTGCAGCAGGTGGGATGGGATTCTTTGGGTCAAGAAATGATGATTTATTCAGTCGATATAGGCCCCCTGTCATCTTCCCAACAGCAATCAATTCCCTAGTCCATTGGTCCTGTAAAAAGACATTCATTAGGGAAGAGAGTTACAATTATGTGAGAGGTAGTTGTGAGTTGACTGACAAATAGTAAATTGTACCGAAACTTGGGTAAGTATAGTACTTTCATCAATTCTACTTTAGGGTGTAAGATAACAGTACCTACTTTGTCCACTATTTGTTTGGATCCATCTGGTAAGTATACATGTGTATTAGGGTTAAAGGGTTGGTATGAATCAAAATAAGTGGGGTTAGATATCATGTGTGTGGATGCACTAGTGTCTATAATCCATTCACCTGTCCAACTAGAATCATTACCAAGAAAACAATTCACATCTGCCATACCTGCAAATCCAGCAAGACAAGAAAAGTTGTGACTATTATCCTCCATAGTCATTTTACCCTTAAGGTATTTCATCACTTCTTGTTTCACTACATTGGATATTTCTTTATTCCACTCATCAGTTTTCTTCAACGTACTAAACTCAGCCTCATCCAGTGGAGTATCTTGCAACACCATATTTGTTTGCGGCCTATGAAATTGCTTTTGCTTGAACTCTTGAAACCATTTTGGATAGCCGTGTAACTTGAAGCAAACATCCCTTACATGCCCTGACTTGTTACAGTATGTACAATAACGATCCTCTTTCTTCTCCCCTTTCTTTGAAGACTGAAATTTGTTTTCTCCTGCATCCTTCTTCACATAATTGTTTTTAACCATCATTGCCACATTTTCACCTGCATCGACAGCAGCCTGTACATCCTTCTTCTTCTCTACACGCAAAGCCATGGAATATGCTTTGCTAGCACTTGGCAGTGGATCCATGAGTAAAATCTGATTGCGGACATGATCATAATGGTCTCCTAGTCCCATCAAAAATTGAATTAATTTTTCATCTTCATCAAAGTCTGCTATTGCTTTTGATGCACAGCAAGTGCAGTTGCCGCAAGTGCACACAGGAAATGGCCTCAAGCATTGTACCTCATCCCATAACTTCTTCAACTTGGTGAAATACACCATTAGGGGCATGTTTCCTTGAGTGAATAAACTGATCTCACGTTTAATGTTGTATAACAAGCATCCATTACTCTCCCCAAACCATTGCTCCAATTCATTCCACAAATCTTTAGATGTGGTTGTGTATAAGAATGCTTCGATTAATTCTTTTGAAATAGTATTCAGTATCCAAGAAATTACCATACAATCTACACGTCTCCATTTTTCAAACATAGGAGAATTCTTGCTTGGTTTTTCAATTTCACCAGTAACAAATCCTATCTTATCTTTTGCACACAAAGCGATCTTCATAGCTCTACTATAACGATCGGGCTCAAACCACTAGAGGAATTATCCGCTTTGGCCATAAGCCTCACGGTTTTGTCCCATAGGTGGAATGGAGAACTTCCCAGGAGGTCACCCATCCTAGGATTTCTCTCAAACGAGCACGTTTAACCCTGGAGTTCTTCCAACTCTCCAGGCAATTCCACCAAAAGGCGCCTCTAGTGATTAGTTCCCCCATCTTATATATCATTACTTTTGAGCCCAAGACCATCTCCGTGCTTTGCCGATGTGGGATTTGCCTAAGGGACCTTTCTCCCCCCCTTTCGGGACTCAGCGTCCTCGCTGAGGTTTGCCCCACCATCGCCCAAGAGGACACGCGAGCGGCTCTGATACCAATTGTAACGATCGGGCTCAAACCACTAGAGGAATTGTCCGCTTTGGCCATAAGCCTCACGGTTTTGTCCCATAGGTGGAATGGAGAACTTCCCAGGAGGTCACCCATCCTAGGATTTCTCTCAAACGAGCACGTTTAACCCTGGAGTTCTTCCAACTCTCCAGGCCATTCCACCAAAAGGCGCCTCTAGTGATTAGTTCCCCCATCTTATATATCATTACTTTTGAGCCCAAGACCATCTCCGTGCTTTGCCGATGTGGGATTTGCCTAATCAGAGTAGGGGTTTAGGTGGTCCTAGACCTAGATAGATAGAAAGAAATAGTTGCATCACATGCATGGGTATTTAGATAGAGTCGAGGTGACACTAATGCAGATCTGTTCTTTGTCTGTTCTATAGGATCGATGACATCTGATCCTTCAGAGCACGGACCTCCAAGACCGATAGAGGAGGAAGTAGAGAGTCACGCACCGCACTGCGTTAATCGAGTGCGATGCGAGCAGAGAGCGTAACCATCGTTGGGTACTTTAGTAAGGACACAACAGCCTTCCTAGAGCAAATGACTCAATTGCTCACAAGTCACTGGAGCTATGCCACCACCTCCCGGCTAGTATATAGGACCCAGAGAAAGAGTTAGAAATGATGAGCGATTTAGGAGAGACAGTAATGCAAGAGAGGGTCTGACTGCCGATCCAGTAGCATTTCTGAGAGCAAGAGACCGTGGGTCTTAGGGTTAGATTCAGAGCGAGAACAGAGGCAGAGGTTACGATTTACCCGAGGAGAGGAGGTCGATGAGTGTATCAATTGGCAGTGCAGGTCCTATAGCACGAAGATCAACCCCGATGCCAGTTTGTACACATTGTAGGAAGAACCACAGAGGAAAGTGTAGATTGCTAACGGGTAGATGTTTCAGATGTGGGTCCATTGAGCATTTTTTTGAGAGATTGCCCACAGAGGAGTGCTCCCACAGCTCCACCACAGACTCAGAAGTCTGCCTTGACAAGATAGAGGGTAGAAGACCGATGAGACCAGAGATAGCTGGTACATCACAGAGAGCTTCTAAGACTATAGAACACCCCGAGGCTGAAGTAGCATCCCGCGTGTACGCTATGGCTCGAGAGGAGCCAAATCTGGTAGATGTTATCAGAGGTACATTTCCTAATTATAATACCTTTAAGTATGTATTGATCTATAAATGCATTGTACCTCCTGTTGAAAGAGGATACCGATAGATGGGTCAGAAGATGACATACTTGTCACCAACCCTTTAGGTCACCAAGTGATTGTAGATTATCAACCGAAAAGGATCGTGTTAAAGATAATATATGGAAATGAGAAGGAGGTTGTATATGAGATGAAAGAAGATGAGTACAAAACTGTTTGAAAAAAAATTTTCTGCACATAGAATACATGTTTAAAATGACATCAAAAGTTTACAATAGATATGATAAAACAAGATAGGGTGCTCCGGCACCGAATGTGGCACTTCTTGCTCGGCTATACGGTAGACGGGTAAGGGGCGTCACATTTAGTGGTATCAGAGCTGGACTCCCTCTAGTACGGTGTGTGGTGCGAGGACGCACCAGGCGGAAGCTAGTGGGCTTGTCACGACCCAGGGATGGGGTTGGGACGTGCTTGTTCAACCAGCTACGCACTGGGGTGGAAACTTCGTGTCCCACATCGGAAATGGGAAGAAAAGATTTGGGCCATATATGTGAGAGCCTTCCTCACCTGGTCAGCGCGCTTTTGGGAATGAAACCTCCCAAGGGACAAATCCGTGAGGCCCATGGGCCAAAGCGGACAATACTAACTGGAGAAGGATCGAGCTGTTACATCTACTCCAAGGCAAATAATTTGTACCATTTAGAGGAGCACTTACCAAGATTAAACCTAGATTATTTGAATTTTGCAATTGCAGCACATTCTCCATTGATTTCTCCAATGATGCCTCACTTGAACTTTCGGACTCCATGATTACAGAAAATATTGGCTTCAAGATGGGTAATCAAGTAGATCTGTATTTCCTGATCATTTAGATCAAGATTCTCAGAAAAAAACGGCTATAGAAGGGAGGAGTTATTCACACAGAAAAAACTGCTCTGATACCATGCTAAAATGCAGATAACAGAATGAGATTAAGAAATGGAAGAGAAATGTCAGTTGTATCTTTTCCTCTGGTTTTATTAATTTATATATACAATGAAATGTTCAATCTGAAGGCCAAAACAGTTACAACAGAATCCGTGACTTTGTAGCTCCAGCTCAGCCCATGTGCCTAACTACTAACAAAAACTCCTGCCACATAATTTTAAATACATTCCTTCAAATATAAATAATAAACAACTAAACGCGAGATTAATACGTAAACCAAATAGAAATAGTATTATAAATAATAATAAATTTAAATTAAAATAAAATATGTTTAATTAAATATCATTCTTATAAACACAATTATTTTATCTCAATTCAGATGTTATTAGAATTTGCTTTTCACCATATAATACAATCCAAGTAAAAGATTTATGTTTATTTTAAATATTTATAATTAAAATTTAATTTAATAATATGATATATATAATTAAAAATATTTAAATAAATAATTTAATTGTAATTTAATAATTATTTTAATTATAATATAAATAATAAATAGCTAAATACAAGATTAGTAAATCAAATAGAAATATTATTATGAATAAAATTAAAATGGAAATAAAATATACATTTAATTAAATATCATTTTTATAATAAACACATTAATTTAATGCCAATTCAAATGAAATTAGAATTTTTCTTTCCACCAAATAATAGAATTTAGGATTAATTAAAATACTAAAAATAATTATGAATAATTAAATTGAATGTTAAATAATAAAAATTCGCTCCTCATTCGTATATTTATATATATTATAGATAAATTATAGATATGATAGGTCAATTATAAATTATAGATTTATATTATTTTCTTAAAAAATAAATTATAAGACATTAAAAATAAAAACTCATTGGTTATGATTGAGTTAATAGTTTTTTTTGGCAGGGGGAAATTAAAAAGGGGGCTCAGAGCAAGCCCTACAAACTACACATCCTCTTACGCCCTCCTACAACTAATGAGCCAAGAACAACAAGAAGCACCGACCAGTCATTGTGTTGGAGGTTGATAATTCAAACATCCATCATTTTAACGCGTTTTAAGAATTTTTCAAGTAAAAAAAACAGGTTAGCAGGATGATAATCTGCTTTTCAAACATCGAACAAAAAAAAAAACCAAAGAAATAATAATAATAATTAACTTGGTATTCATACATTAATTATTCTTTGCGCCCAAAACACAAGCCAAGCAGACTTGAGGCTTGACATAAGTTCGTATACGCCACAGACTATGACTAATAAGATTCAATTTCATACCTTCCTTCAAGGTTCATTCAATTTTATTTTTTCAAAAAGGTCACGAGTCAAAACAATTGTACATAAGAACATGCCCTATAATCAGCTATAAATATGCATGTTTCTCTCCTCAACCATATGCAATTCATTGTTCATTAATAAGCTTTGGCCTCTTTAATATTTATCAAACTTTTGCTTGTCGTTTCAAGAAACAATATGAGGCATCTGAATCTTCTTATTTTGGCGACAACTCTGGTTTTTCTGATGAGCATGCAAGTTCACGAAGCCATTAGAGTTCCATTTCCTCATACAGAAGGAGTTCTGGTTGGGGAGAAAGTCGTCGGGTTATTAGAGTCTCTAGTGACTCCAGTTACTCCTTCTGGACCCAGCGGCTGCACTCATGTTCCCACACCTGGAGGTCCATGTGTGAATAATGAAATGAACTATGCTGGCCGCCGGGCTATGGCTCCTCCGCCTCCATACCCACATCCTATGGCTCCAGTTGGAATGTCTGCTAACCGTAAATGAAAGCTTTTGCTGCAGGCCCTGTGATCACATGCACTATATTATTATTGGCTTATGCCATAGCTAGTTAATTACTTTTTTCTTTATATTGGAGTCGGTCGCTGGACTTGTAATTAAGAAACTACGTACAACACTCCATTCCTTTTTATTTACCAAGTTCAAGATTATCTTTCTTGCACAACGCACAATAATTTGTGTGATACATTAAATAAAATGCCCAAGGCTTCTTTCTGTTTATTTATCATTTCTAGCTTTTTCTTCCTTTGGTCTCTCGTCTCCTGTTCCGATGAGATTTTATTAGTTTCTAATATCTTTGTAATACTAATAATTAATATTGTATTAATTAAGAAACTCTTTTTTTTTTTGAAATAATCAAGAAAATTATTAACTCATCATTGCTCACTGGCTTGTTATATATATATATATACATGCACATTCTCTATTTCTCTCTGTGCCACTATCAATTTTGAAACTTGATAGATTAATGAGTAATTGCATGGCTGAGGAGACATAAACCTTAAAGAGAAATTATTGTCTAAACTCAATTTATCATGGATTCATAACGCAAATATGTGCGACTCATATATTTAATAGGTTGGTCTTATCATACATTTTGTATCTTAAGTCAATAATGAATTGGGTATAGGCAAGAAAAATCCATACCACGAGATTAATAAAGGAGAAGAGATAGAATAATAAATAAGATTACCACCATTAACATTAGCCGGAATCATTTTTGAGGCCAATTGTTGAATTTTAATTAATGAGAGCAATGTACTAATGTATCTTAGGTCAATGATAAACTGGGCACATGCAAGAAAAATCCATATCATGAGATTAATAAATAAGAAGATGCAGTAATAAATGAGATCATCACCATTAACATCAGGCGGAATCATTTTTGAGGCTAATTGCTAAATTTTAATGAGAATAATGTGCTAATGTATCTTAGGTCAATGATAAATTGTGTATAAGTAAGAAAAATTCATACTACTTAATTAACAAATGAGAAGAGATAGAGTAGTAAATGAGATCATCACCGTTAACATCAATCGGAATCATTTTTTAGGCCAATTGTTGAATTTTAATTAATGAGTAATGTGCTAATAAATTAATTAATATTTTTGCGAGTTACTTTTGTCACTGGAACGCAAGTTTGCTGAGAAGTCCGGATGCGGAATGGTTCCTGGCCGGCGACCATTAGTACGCTGGTTCCATGCAAGTTACTAAATTTTGTCTTACCAATATGGTCCATGGTATATGGTACTCGTCATTACGCTTCTCTTTTGAAATAGACCAGCGACCTGAAGAACAAGCTTCCCACTTTCCTAAAATAAGACCTTCTCCACACTGAAGAAGCCTACACGAAAGTCTATAGGATTCAATAAACACGCAGCTGGCTAGTCTAACCACATGGTATTCCACTATGGTAGTTGGCTGGAACAATTTTTTAGAATATTTTTTTTTTTGGCTTAAATGAACCTGATGCATGTATGATCTTTGAGACGGCTTATGACTGCAAGAAATGGAATTTTGGATGCAATAGTCCATACGTTTTTGGTGTGGACTGCTTACTGGTACGAAATGAAATCAGCTTCTTTGTTTCTCTTTCTCTCTCTCCTTTTTTTTTTTTTCTCAAAGAAAGGAATTCATCGATGCCCTTATGCTGCCAAAGGGGACAAACACAAGATTGATCTGATACATAGGACCCTACAAGTACAAGAGATAGGAAATCATTTAATTCTCTCTTTAGAGTTGACAAAAATGAAATATACATGCAATTTCAGTAGGTTATAAGCTTATCAAAATTAGGGATGGCAAGGATTAAAGTATCCACGAAAATCACCGTATCTAAACTTGAACCCGATTAATATTTTCAAAACTCGAACTTATCCCAACTCATCTCAAAACTGATCATTATTTTTCGAAAAAATCTGAACCCTTTTAATTTTACAAATTTTAATTAATTTTTTACATAAAAATTATTTTGATTAATAATTTATATTTTAAAAATTTAATAATTTCATAAAATATTTAAATTTCATTTTATACAAAATGAAATATATAATAATTTATAAATATTATTATAAAAATATATATTTTATATTTAATTAAATATTTATATAAATATGTTCGCATAATGAATATTTAATATGTAAAACCTGAATTCATTATTTTTTAAATTCGAACCCATCATATTAGGATTCGGTTGATTCAGATATTCCTAAAAAAACTTGATCTATTGCCATCCCTAAGTAACATCTAAATTCTATCTATCTTTTTTTCTTTATTTCTTTCTTTTTTCCTCATCTGAAAAAGATATTTCATAAGCCAAGAGCAAAACAGCTATACGCTTATACAGCATATCTTCTAACTGCAGAGAAGGGTTTGAAACCCATCCCTGATACAGGATATATTCAATCTAGATCTTTTCGCCACCCAATCCGCACATGAATTTGCAGACCTGGGGCAAATACAACAGAACAAGAAGGATAGCTTAATAAACAGTTGCAAACATCTTGACTAATTAAACAACTGAGCCAACTGATACTTGTCAGTTTCAACTATAACATGGGAAAACCTTCTGCTAAAAGCAAATTGAGTAGCAAGATGAAGAGCTTGGCCCATATTATCCTAGTAATTAAAATGTCAATTTATGTGGGACTTGATTTCAATTTTTTTTGCCCAACAGACAAGACAAGCCAAGCGAACTTCAGAAATATTTTCTATGGCAGGCACGCAATGGTCAAGAATTCCGTTGATTCCTAGTCCTTGAATGCACAGTATATTACTGCGGAAACCCAATTCAATTTCAAACCCGCAGCCCATGGTTTTTCTCTCTCTCTCTTTTTTTTTTCATTGAACAGATAAATTTCTAATTTTTATTTATTATTTTTTTTATCGAATGTTGTATATTACTCATGATAAATAAGATTCACACAACCTATCCTCAACCAACTTAGCTAATTGAACAAGCGGATTAGAGTTCCAACCTGGTTGGATTAACCCAAGTCTAGCATTACAAGCTAACCAGTGAGCACAAGAAGTAGCGGACTTAGGCACATACTTAACAGACCGGTCAGGATAGGAAGCACAGAGACTCTGAATATATCATGAACAATAGCTTTTAATTCCTTCGGGATGGGATCAGAAGAAGCAGCCAACAACAAGGAAAGCTGTAGCGAATTACTTTTAAAAATGACAGAGGAGAAACCCTGACTTTTGGTAAGAAAGCTGCTGCTAGTAGGGCTACACCCTCAACTCCCAGCGGGGAAGATCAGATAAAAGAGGCAGCACAGCCCTCTATCATGGATTCCTAATGATTCTGGGCAATGACACCATACCCTGCAGAAAGGGACGCTTATCGAAGGATGCATCCACATTAATTTTAATAAAATTCATATGCAAGGGATGCCACACATCACGGCAGGACCTGAGTCCTGGCCCAAATGGAAACTAAATTGAAATTGTCGAAAATCAAAATTGGAAGTAGTTAAGTTCAGACCCTAGTAACCCACGACTCATAACCAAATTGGAATTACGTGAATCAAAACTCCGAAAAAAAAAAAATTAATACACTGTATTTTGGCACTTTTAACATTGAAAATATGTACTTTATTTTATTGTAATTGAAGACATGAACTTTATTGTTCTTAACAATTTAAATCTAAGGGCTAAAGGCATTAAGTATCGCTGACATGGTGCTGCTGACATCAGCACTTGACGTGCTCTGCTGATATAATACAATTATGATGTAGCATGCTAATTTAGCACACTACTATGGCATATTGAAGTCAATGTCACGCTAGCAATTTTATCTCATTATTCATTTTTTGACCTAAGCTAAAAAAAAAAATTAAAAGTATGTGTTTTGAATTACAAAAAAAAAAAAATTCAAGTCGTAGATGCTAAAAGTGTTAAAATCAAAAGTACATGAAAATTTAGGAGAGAGAAAGTGGGAAAGATAATACATGTGCACAGAGTACATCAGATAATTTCTCCTCTCTCAAGCTAATTATTTGATGCAGCATTAAAAAATAGTACTTCCACTCTCACAAAAAAGTAGGCTCTCCTTACAATATTGAGAGTGGGTTTCACATAATTGTGAAAGATAGTGTATGCGTATCAGGTGCAAATGAAAATTTCTCCTCTCTCTCATACTTTCTCTCTTCCTATTTGTCTCTCATTCTCCCTCTCTTTCTCTCCTATTTTTTTTTACTCAATTAATCAAAGTGAAAGAAAGAAGGGGAGAGTTTGATAAAAAAAAAAATAACAAATAGAAGGAAAGAGGCAAAAAGAGATGGAGAGAGAGGTAAATAGTAAGAGAGAAAGAGGCATTAGAGAGAGACATTGAAAGATATGAAGAGTGATAGGTATAAGGTGACTCTCCCATACCTCTCTCCTTATTTCTCTCTCTCTCTCTCTCACTGTGTATCCTTCTCTCTCCATATCTCTCCCTTTCTTTCTCATCTCATGCCTCTCTCTCTCTTTCTATTTGTGTCTCTCTCCCATTCCTCTCTCTCTTTCCTTTATTATAGCATGTACTATTGAAATTTTCATGATTTTAGCATTAAGGGTTTGAATTTTATTTTTTTGATAATTCAATATATTTATTTTCATCTTTTTATACTTAAGTTATAAAATGAATAATGGCATTAAATTTGTTGACATGGGGTTGATATGAGCATGCAATGTTAGGGACATGTCGTACATGGCCCCATGTCATTATTACATGTCAAACATAACACTGAAATTAGCATGACACGTTTACACCATTTAATGATTATTAATTTATCCTTAAAGTGCTAATAACACTGAAATTTATGTCATTAATTTCAATAAAATAAAATACATATTCTCAGTACTAAAAGTGCTAAAGTATAGGTACTAGAGTGTACTTTTTCAAATTGTTATCAATAGTTTAGTTCAAAGCCTAGCGGAGAACATATTCAAAATGGAATTACTAAGAATAAAAAAAATTAGAATCAATAGTTTAATTCAGAGCCTAGGTTGTGACGAGCCAGAATTGCTGGAATCAAACTAAAATCAGCCTAAAACTAAATAGTGGCTAGTTCTAACTTCACCTTACCTTGCCCATGTGCATATCATATTCATGGAATGGAAGAGGTGTGTGTGTGTATATATATATGTAATGAATTTTATTTCATTCATAAAAGGTTACAAACAAAACTTTAGGTACAAAATACAAAGATAATTACATGTGAATATGTGGCCCAAAATATAAAGAATCCTACCCAAAATAAATAGATAAATAATAAATTAGGGCTCAAGCCAAGTCGCTAAAGATACTGTTTTTTAGCAACCAACACTAATAGAAGAATGTAGCAACCAAGATAGATGGGAGAAAAAAAAATCAGCAAGCACCAATTAATTACAGCAAAAATCATTGGATATGACTGGCCGCATCAGAGATCAACCATTGTTTTGCATGGCTCCTGCTGCTCGCATATCTTTGCCCTGAGAAGTGGATCTCTCTCATTTCTCAGGCCAGTATCTATTCTGATCTCTGATCATGATAATGATTTTTCTGCAGTGGTATACTAGTACCACCTACAATTTGGTGACTAAACAAGTTACTGTATATGAACCTCCTGTAGACACGCGTTATGCCTCAAAACCTTCAGCAACTTTGGAGGGTCTTATAGGTGAAGATCCAAGGTGAGCATTATTCGGTTGAAACTGAATAAACTGAACTGAACCACCTTAATTCAGTAATTCAGTTCAGTTCTGTTTTATATTATAAAAATTTTAGTTATTTCAGTTCGATTCAATTTTAAAGAGAAAAAAATCGATTAAACTGAACCGAACTGAATATGTTTATTGATTTTTGAATTGATTTATTTTTATGGGGAATTTATAAATTATATGTAATTATATATATATAAATTGTTTAATTTCATTGATTTATGGTTATTAGGTTCAAACCAAAATCAAAATCAAATCAAATAACTTGAAAATCAAGTTTAAATTAAAAAACCAATTAAAAATCAAAACCAATTGATTTGAACCTAATCGAACTGAAATAGAGCGATTCGGTTCGATTTAATTTTGCATCCATTTCAGTTTGGTTTGATTTCTAAAATATATAATTCGATTTTCATGATTTAATTCGATTCGGTTTGGACCGAATGCTCACTCCTACCTGCAATCTCCTACAGCTGAAGGTCATGGTGGAGAGGCTCAGGCAACTGGAGATGAAAATGGTACTGTTGGTGGTGTGAGCGTAAACAATTAATCTTTTGTTGTGGGGATAACTCAGATACTTCTGAAGAAGAAGGATGGATCGCTATTCCACATGGGGAACTTCCTGATGGTTGGAACAATGCTCAAGATATACATTCACTACGCTCCCTGAATTGGGCATTTGTTTTTCCTGGTGAGCAAGTTCATATCCTGGCATGTTTGCTAGCATAAAAGCAGGATACATAAATTAGGCATATTGGACCACAAAAAGGCGAAATGATTTCTCTAATTATATAAATATTTTAACTTTGTATCAACCCAACATCTAACATCGAAAGCAATTATAGTCAAAATCTCAAAATAAATTTTGGGATTTTGAATTTTATTCAGCTAGAGCTGTGATTGATACTAAAAAGAAGTAAAAAAAAAAAAATTTATAGTCAATGAATTTTGTTGTTGTTAACAAAATGAATCCTAAGATTATGAGATATGTATACAATTACTTTCGATTCTAAAAATTGGAATATCTTATTCAAAATTAAAATGTTTAAATATAATTATCAATTAAGAAAAACGTTTGGCTTTTCTATCCAATTTTACTCCTTTTGAAATTGATGCAATGATGTTTATGAATGGCATAGGACAAAACCCTGAAAAACAAAATAGGAATGTGAAACAATTTTGGTATCTAGAGAAGGGGAAGTGAGTATTGATGGTCAAGTTATAGACCAAAATGGGAATGAGCCATCAAAAAACCATTGTTTTGCATTTGGTTGATGTTTATGACGTGTTTATGATGAGGCAAAGGAAAGGCCTACTTACAGTATTCTCTCAAATGAGTTGCAGCTTCTATCATGTGTCATATTTTTTGAACTAATAAGAAATTAATCATGTGTCCATTTGAAACATAATAAGCACCAAGATCCTATTTCCTAACGAGTAGCGATCTATGTGTGTTTGGTATCCCTTTTTGTTTACCTGCTCTGCATGGAAAGAAAATGTTTTTATCAATTTCAAACTCCTTAATCAATTCCTAATTGCAAGCAGAGAACATTTCCAAATTTCCAATCTTCTTTAATTAATATGTAACATGTATTAGTCAAGCCACGTGGACAGCGCAATTCTGCTACCGTTAATCAAGTTTATCCTATAATTAAGCTAATGCACCACCCTTCCTCATCCCCTCTCCTGGTTTTGGTTTTTCAATCTTCAATTCAACCTACATATTTTCTCTTTTGCTCATCATTTCATCTTCCCTCTTTCTTTCTTTTTTTTTTTTTTTTTTTTTTTTATCTTTCTATATTTGAAGAATAATTAATTAATATGATACCCTGTCCTTTATTTTATTAATATATAGCCCTGCAAAGATCGTCACCCTTATGATTAATTTGTTTGATTTGATTATCGGTGATAGTTGTTGAGAAATTTTTACCTAGACCTGATATATTATATATTCAAAATATAAATATATGAGATTCATATATTTAATAGGTAAGTAACACCATATATCTTATTTATTGAGTCTACAGTAGATCAGGTTTAGAGAAAGAAAAATTCATAATTAATACAATTAGTGGTTAAAAGTTGATAGCTAATTATGATTAATCGTTTAAGAAAATTGATGGCTATTATTTATATGTTAAATGATGATTAAAGATATAATTTATTTTTAACTATATTTTCAAATAATTTATATTATTTTTGTAAAAGATAAATTATAACAAATTAAAAATAAAATTTGATTGGTTATTGAGTTAATAGTTTTTTTTTTTGGGTAGGACAAAAAAACAAAAACGCAGGCTCAAAGGAAGCCTGCAAATTACAAATGAGTATCCAGCCAAACTGTGCTCACCGAGACGAACAAGCAAGATTAGCCGAGCAATTCGCACAAGAGTTAGCCTCCCTGAACACATGAACATCACGCAACGACCAGTCAATATAATAATAATAATAATAATAATTAATTAGTCTATTATTCTTTGCGCCCAAAATACAAGCCAAGCACACAAAATGATGTCTCAAAGACATGAGGGGTTGACATAAGCTCGTATACGCCGCAGACTAGAGACAATCAATTTCATACCTTCCTTCAAGGTTCATTCAATTTTCACTGCAAAAAAAAGCTTCATTAATTCAATTTTATTTTTCTCTTTTAGTTTATTTTTTCAAAAATGTGACAAGTCAAAACAATTGCACATAAAAACATGCCCTACAAGCAGCTATATACATGCATGTTTCTCTCCTCAATATGCAATTCTTTGTTCATTCATTAGCTTTAGCCTCTTCATTTAACAAACTTTTGCTTGTCGTTTGAGGAAACAATATGAAGAATCTAAATCTTCTTATTTTAGCGACAACTCTGGTTTTTCTGATGAGCATGCAAGCTCATGAAGCCATTAGAGTTCCATTTCCTCGTAGAGAAGGAGATCTGATCGGGGAGAAAGTTGTCGGGTTATTAGAGTCTCTAGTGGCTCCAGTTACTCCTTCTCGATCCAGCGGCTGCTCTTATACTCCCAAACCTGGAGGTCCCTGTGCATAATGAAATAAACTATGCCGACCGGGCTATGGCTCCTCCGCCTCCATACCAACATCTTATGGCTCCAGTTGGAATTTCTGCTGACCGAAAATGAAAGCTTTTGTTGCCGGTCTTGTGGCTAGTTAATTACTTGATCTTTATATATACGAGAGTCGGTCGTTAGACTTGTATTTAAGAAACTACGCTCAAGTCTTCATTTCTTTATATTTACCAAGTGCAAGAATACTGTTCTTGCACAACGCACAATAATCTGTATGAATAAATTAAAAAAAAATGCCCAATGCTTCTTTCTGGTTATTTAAATCACCTTTTTTTCTTCCTTGGTCTCTCGTCTGCTGTTCCGATGAGATTTGTTTAGTTTCATATATCTTCGTGATACTACTGATAATTAATATTACATTAATTAAGAAACTTATATATTAATTCATTACTGCACACTAGTATGCCACTATCAATTTAGAAACTTGATAGATTAATGACCAATTGCATGGCTGAAGAGACGTACAACAAGTGATTAAGCTTCTAAAAAGAGATGGAGAGCAATGTGCTAATGAATTAATTAAGGTTTTGATTTTTTGGAATTGTGAATATCCCAAAATCAGGTTGAGACTGATGAGTTTTGTACTGAATGTACATGCACCATACTTATTTTTTATATTATAAAGAGGGCTACTTTTTTCTTAGAAAGAGCATTACTTTTATACGTTCTCCAAAAACTGATCAAAGAATGATAGTTTCCACAGACTATCACCATCACGAACTCCTACTGCTCCAAAATTGTAAATATAATTTTCATACTAATTGGCGCATCTCCAGAATCATCCCTAAGCCTGTAAAACAGTTGGATATATAACATCCTGAAATTCTGACAAAATTCTAGTTCACCCTCAAAGGCTCAAATTAACTCTTGTCAATAACTTGGGCATTGGAGGATATCGGTACATATCATCTTTTTTAAGTTGCTTAATCTTGGAACGAAAATTTGCTGAGAAGTCCAGATACGGAATGGTTCCTGGCCAGCGGCCTTTGCATATTTCCTTGCAAGTTACTAAAGTTAGTCTTACCAATATGGTCCACGGTATATGGTATTCGTCATTGCGCTTATCTTTTCAAATAGACCAGCGACCTAAAGAACAAGCTTCTCACTTCCCTAATAAAACCATCTCCCTATTGAAGAAGCCTGTGCACAAAAGTCTACAGAATTCAATCAACACTTTGCTGGTCTGGCTAGTCTAACCACATTGTATTGCACCATGGTAGTTGGCTAGAACAAGTTTTAACCTCACTCTGATCTTTAATTAAGACGTCATATGACTGCAACATATGGAATTTTGTGTGCAATAGTCTATACGTTTTTGGGGTGGACTGCTTACCGGTGCGAAATGAAATCCAGCTTCTTTATTTCTCTATTTAGACTTGACAAAAATGAAATACACATGCAATTTCAGTAGGTAATTAATAAGCTTATTAAAATCTAACTTCTATCTTTCCAATTTTTTGTGCCCAACAGACAAACCAAGCCAAGACAGCTTCAGAAAAATTTTCCATGGCAGGCGCGCAATGGTCAAGAATTCCATTGATTCCTAGTCCTAGAATACACAGTATAACTGCGAAAACCCAACTCAATTTCAAACACGTACCTCATGGTTTTTCTTTTTTTCTTTTTTTCATCGTGAAAAGGTAAAATTCTATTCTATTATTATTTTTTTTTAATCGAATGTTGTATATTATTCATGATAAAGAAGATTCATACAACCTATCCTCGACCAACTTAGCAAACTGAATATGTGGATTGTAGTTCAAACCTGGTTGGATTAACCCGAAGTCTAGCATTACAAGTTACACTCGGAATCAAAGGGGTGGGGCTTGGGTTGGGAGGGAGGGGGCGATGGATAGAGGAGAGAGTGAGATCTGGGTTCTTTTGAAGGAGAGCTGGGCTGGGGAGGGCTTAAATAAACCTGGGCTTGGTCTCGGCTATGAAAATGGACATAGGCCTTGGATTAATGTGAGGCTTGGCCCAATTTCAATCAATTCGGTTTTATATTGATTTTTTAGTTTAGAAATTGAACCGAACTAAGAATCAACATTCCTTAAAATTTTAAATCGATCCAAGTCAATTAACCAAAATAATTAAATTACATCAGTTACCTACCCACTCAACTGCATTGAGAGAAAATGGTTTTATTAATTTCAACTCCTTAATTAATTCCTAATCGCAAGCAGAGACCATTTCCAAATTTCCAATCCCCCTTAATTAATATGTAACACGTAGTAGTCTAGCCACGAGGGGGGCGCAATTCTGCTACTGTTAAGCAAGTTTGGAGCTGATGCACCTGATTCTGGTTTTTCAATCTTCAATTCAACCTCTGTATTTTCTGTTTTGCTCATCATTTCATCTTCCTGTTTTTCTCTCTATGTTTGAAGAATTAATTAATATGATCCCTACCCTTTATTTTATTAATATATACTGTGACTTTGATATCGAATATATTATTTATAAAAAATCTGAATCTAAATTCTATTAATATTTTTAAAATTTGAACTCGTCTTAATTTAATTAAAATATATTTTTTATTACTTGAGCTTGTCCCAAGTTCGATTATTAATATTCAAACTCATTTAGTTTTATATTTTTTAATTAATAATCTACATAAAAATTATTTTTTTATTAATAACTTATATTTTAAAATTTAAATAATTTCATAAAATATTTAAATTCTATTTTATTTAAAATAAAAAATATAAACTTTATAAATATTATTATAAAAAATATATATTTTATATTTAATTAAATATTTATATAAACGAGTTTAGATAACGAATACCCAACATGCAAAATCCAAACCCATCGAGTATTATTTTTCAAATCCAAACTCATCTCAAATCTATTTATATATTACTTAAATCTATTCTATTAGAATTTCATAAAATTGACTATCCGCATAAATTTAATCCATTGCCATTCCTACTTCGGATACCTAGCCCATAATGATAGATTATGCTTGATATTTAATGGGTTTTAAGGATTTTTCAAGTAAACATAAAACAAAAAGAAAGAAATGGATTGTTGTAACGGTTAACAAGATGATCATCTGCATTCTTAAACATTGAAAAAAAAAACTAATAATAAAACCAAACAGAGAAATTATAATAATAATTAACCAAACAAAGAAATTATAATAATAATTAACTTGGCATTCATACATTAATTAGTCTATTATTCTTTGAGACCAAAATACAAGCCAAGCATCAAAATGATGTCTCTAAGACTTGAGGGTTGACAAAAGCTATTATACGCCACAGACTATGGCTAATAAGATTCAATTTCGTACCAACCACCCTCTTTCCTTCAAGGTTCATTCAATTTTCGATTCAAAAAAGGGTTCATTAATTCAAATTTTCTTTTCTAATTTATTTTTTCAAAAGGGTCACAAGTCAGAAACACTAAAAACAAGCCCTACAAGCAGCTATATATATATATATGCATGTTTCTCTCCTCAACGCAATTCATTACTTATTAATTAGCTTTAGCCTCTTCATATATTTAACAACCTTTTGCTTATCGTTTGAAGAAACAATATGAGACATCTTGTTAATCTTCTTATTTTTGCTACAACTCTGGTTCTTCTGATGAGCATGCAAGCTCATGAGGCGATTAGAGTTCCATTTCCTCATAGAGAAGGAGGTCTGATCGTGGAGAAAGTAGTCGAGTTATTAGAGTCTCTAAGGACTGAAGGTACTCCTTCTGGGCCCAGCGGCTGCTCTTATGTTCCCACACCTGGACGTCCATGTGTGAATAATGAAAGGAACTATGCAGGCCGGGTTATGGCTCCTCCGCCTCCATACCAACATCTTATGGCTCCAGATGCAATGTCTGCTAGCCGTAAATGAAAGCTTTTGCTGCCGGTCACACACTATTATACTGGCTTACGTACTTGCTACTTAATTACTTGTTCTTTGCATATACTAGAGTCGGTCGCTATACTTGTAATAAAGAAACTACGTACAAGACTTCACTTCTTATATTTATCAAGTTCAAGAATATTTTTCTTGCAGAACGCATAATAATCTGTATGAATAAATTAAATAAAGTGCCCATGGCTTCTTTCTGTTTATTTATATCATATCTTTCTCTTCCCTTTGTCTCTTGTCTCCTGTTCCGATATGATTATTAGTTTCTGATATCTTTGTAATGTTAGTTAATAATTAATATTATATAAATTAAGAAACTTATATATACAGAGGCAGAAGTAGAATTAATTTTTGAGGGAAAAAAATAAATATTAAAAAAATTAGAGGAAATCTTGATATAAATGTAGGTATTAAAATAAAAATATAAAATATTGAGAGATTTAAATTAAATGATATAAAAATGTAAATGAAATTTACATAGAATTACAAAGATTAAAACAAAAATAGGGGTAAATGGTAATTTAAAAAAAATACACTAAATTTTATATGTAAAATTTTAAATTTAAAAATTTTAAGTTGTGGAAATAATTTAAAAAAAAATAATTAAAATCTAAGAGTAATATTATAATTTTGGGCTAGAAAGTAGTTCCACCCCTTATATATAATAGATTAATGAGCAATTGGATGCCTGAGACTGATTGATCTATTTATGTTATTCAAAAACTGATCAAAGAATGATAGTTTCTACGGACTATCAACATCTCCAACTCCTACTGCTCCAAAATTATATATAAAATTTTCATACTAATTGGTGCGTCTCCAGAATCATCCCAAAGCCTGTGAAACAGTTGGATGTGTAACATCCTGAAATTTTAACAAAATTCTAGCTCACCTCAAAGGCTCAAAAAAGAACTCTAGTTCAAGTTGCTACTTCTAATTTTCTTGTACTGGTGATATTTCACCCATTTCCTTCAATTTTAATAAAATTTCCAGCCTATTAGAAAAAAAAAAAAAAACCCTAGTAAATAACTTGAGCATTGGAAGATGTCGGTACATATCATCTTTTGTGAGTTACTTAAGTCTTGGAACGAAAGTTTGCTGAGAAGTACAGATGCGGAATAGTTCCTGGCCAGCGGCCATTAGTACCCTGGTTCCAGGCAAGTTACTAAAATTTAATTAGTCTTACCAATGTGGCCAACGGTACATGGTACTCGTCATTGCGCTTATCTTTTGAAAAAGACCAGTGACCTGAAGAACAAGCTTCCCACTTTCCTAAAATAAAACCGTCTCCCCATAGAAGAAGCCTACACGAAAGTCTACAGGATTCAATAAACACGTAGCTGGCTAGTCTAGCCACATGGTATTGCGCCATGGTAGTTGGCTGAAACGATTTTTGACTTCTTTAATTTTCTTTTTTTACTAACCTCATTCTGTATGATCTTTAATACGTCTTCTGACTGCAAGATATGGAATTTTGAATGCAATAGTCTTTTCGTTTCTGGTGTGGAGTGCTTAATGGTGCGAAACGAAACCCAGCATCTTTATTTTTTCCTTTAGACTTGACAAAAATGAAATATACATGCAATTTCAGTAGGTAATTAACAAGCTTATTAAAATCTATATTCTACCATTCACAATATTGTCGTTGTAATTAAAATATTAATTTATGATGGACTTGATTTCAATTTTTTGAGCCCAACAGACAAGCCAAGCCAGCTTCAGACAAATTTTCCATGGCAGGTACACAGTGGTCAAGAATTCCATTGATTCCTAATCCTAGAATGCACAATATATTACTGCGGAAACCCAATTCGATTTCAAACACGTACCCCCTGGGTTTTCTCTCTTTTTTTTTTTTTTCATTGTGAACAGAGAAATTCCTATATTCAATAGCCAACATTGTCAAGATTCAAGAATCGAATTTAAAGGACTAAATAAAATCATATGTCGTGTACATTGATACTTATAAATACCCCCTACTTCTTTCCTACAAACATCCATTATTAGTAGCTAGCTAACTAGCTTATTACTCTTCTCTCTTTTAATAATACTAATAATCTGTAACTTTTAGACGTACTCCAAAAACATGAACCGTTTCAATATTATTCATCTACTAGTAGTTTTCCTTTTTATTATGAGCATGGAACTGCGTGAGGCTGCTAGAATTCTTGATCATGAAGAAGAATGGATCAATAAAGGTCTTTTGCTGAATTCTCTGCAGAGGGGTCCTGTTTCTCCATCTAAAGGAAGTGACTGCAGCCACATCCCAAAGGGCGGTGCATGCATCAAGGGGATGCACTTCGCTGGCCATGCGAGAACTCCTCCTCCACTTCTCAATTCATACCCTTATGTTATGGTTCCAGTTGGGATGGCTGCCGCTAATTATCGTGAATAAATTTAATAATTACACGCGGCAGGCTTCAGCCATCAGTGGCGGAATTATATTTTTCTTAAAGTTTAGGCAAATCTTATGTATTTATAAAAAATAAAGACAGTCACTTATATATATATATATATATATATATATATATATGAAACAATTTAATCAAACTGATTTCCTTTGCATTATTCACATTCTTATGGAGGATTTGACAAAGGATAATGATGAAACCTAATTTTATTAATAGCCATCTGGATAAAGATGAAGGATTGCTGCCATGTTCATCCATCTTCTTCTTCTGACTTTTTTCTGTTGTTTAGAATTTAGATCGTCTATCTTTCAATCAAAATCGTCGGCTCATTGTTTTGTTGTATTTTAGATTGTTCAATCTGGTCACGCCTAGCTAGATGAGAATTCATGTGATCTACTTGTGCTATGGATACCATTAAAAAATTTTCCTTTGTATATTGCAAAGGAAAGTTTCCTTTGACAATAGAATAGTTATCAAAGTCTCCCCACTCATAAATTTAGTAAGTCAAAAAAGTGGAGTTTTTTTAAAGATTTTATTATATTTTTAAAATAGCCTTCCTCTCAAACCAACTTAATACTGTAAAAATCCATACTTTACCTCTTTCGAGTGTTTTCTCATCATCCTGGAAAAAAAGGTGGAAAGTTCCCCTTTTGGATGGAAACCTTTCCTTGCGATTCTCAAACTACATTGTAGGTTCCTACCTTAACAACCAGTCTTAAATCACCTTCTCTAATTTCTTTCTCCTGATGAATTCCTTGTAAACAGAAACATAGAATATTAAATTAATAATAATAATAAAAGTATTGATTGAAGCAGAAGGTTTAGACACCAGGAAGTCTCCCACTGTGAATAGTGAGAGATTCACTTTCACCTTGTTTTGTCATCTTAACTCTCACTATACCACATCCTTTCCTTAATTCAACAGTATAGTAGCACTGCCATAACTTCTTTTTTCTCAAAATTCTTCTTGTTCTCTTATCATTTTTGTTGAAATAATTTTAGAAATATGTTTTATCAGTTTGATTAATAATCTGACCTTAGTAGAATCAATCTAAAAAAAAGAAACAAAAAATTATTCTCTTTAGAGTCCGCAAAACGCTAGAAGAAGGGCTTGAACCTTCGACCTTGTGGTTAACAGCCACACGCTCTAACCAACTGAGCTATTCCAGCTTCTGATGATTAATCAATTAACAACTAATTACTTATCCGTCATCTCATCTGTCTATCTCCCCGTCTGCCAACTTGGCCCACAACCACTGCCTTAATTTAATTTAATTTTTTTAACATATCATAAATTCTTAAAATTAAAATTTGAATTTCTCAACTCTTTCTTTATAAACAAATACTTGCTGTTATTAAATTATTTAATAGTCTAATAATGATCAATTAGTGCAATGGTCTCTTCCAATAAAGAAAACAGTGCTATAGCTGATTAGTTTTAATTTCACTTGAAAAAAAATTGATTAAATGTAATTTTAAATCATTAAAATTAAAAATTAAAAATGAAATTGAACTGAATCCCCCATTAATTAATTTTCCATTCAATCACTGAATCAATTTACATTACGATCAATCATCATATTCACAATTGTATAATTACAAGTCTGTCATTTCTTATAATATGACGGTTGATCATTATAATAACGTATACATTTTTTTTTTGAAATTATAATAATGTATACTTATTCAAAGAATAAAACTGATTCAAATTATACGCATAAAATAAAAATAAATAAAGTTCATGCGTGCTGCAGCTAAAAGTGCTCATCAATTAACGTTAAATGTGAAAATTTGGAGCAACCAATCAGCTCAATCACCATCAGGCACCCACCAGCAAGCTTTAATTCCTTGTTCATGTATCTGATAAAGTTTCCTGGTTGCTAAACAATTCATTACTTGGGCAGACTTCTTTGTTGATGTGAACTTGAGGATTGATTCATTCCAAAATAATCCAAACTGGACATGTGACCTTTTCTCTTTCCATTCTATAATTAATGTTACTGAGTTTTTTTTTTTTTTTTTTTTTTTTAATCGTTGATCACAAATTTAAGATCGTAAAATATAAAATGGGATTCATATGGATTGCACATATTGAAATATATAATAAATCATGTATGGACAAAAATTTTGTAATGGGAAACACGTTCCATAAACTAAAAAGTTGAAAGATTCAACTTATAGAAGATTGTCGCTTTGCATTCATAGTATACAAATACTTAACTTTCCCTCTTATCCTCTTCCGCACTCCTCCATCGATCATTTCATTTAATTTTCCTGCTAGCTTTAGCTTTCTCCAAGAAGATGAGACTTAAAAATCTTGCTCAACTAGCAGCAATCTTGTTTCTTCTGTCCAGCATGCAACCCTTTGACGAGGCTGCCAGATTCCTCGATGAAGAAGAAGAACAACTTATGATCGGAAAGAAAGATATATTGCTCCGGTCTCTGCAGAAGGGCCCTGTCCCTCCTTCTAGGCGAAATGGGTGCATCCATATTCCTGGCCAGGGTGGCGCCCCGTGCATCAGCCAACGGACCTTTGCTGGTCATGCTGTGGCTCCTCCACACGATGCATGCCCTGGTCTTGTCGTTCCTAATTTTGGTGTGGCTCAGTGAAGCATCAAGGTCGATCGTTGGCTACTAACAGAACTCAAAATCTTTAATTGTGAGTCCTGAACGTGGGGTTTAAGGTTAGGTTTTAGGCGTAATGAGATAGTGTATTATGCGTTACATTAATTACCTTTAAAATTTAATGTAATAATCATTCCATTTCTTATAACTTTATTGAGCAATGTTATCTTTTTAAATAACATTTTACTTTAAAATCATTAATATTTTCATCATTATCTACCTACACCATCACTAGGTGGAGTTAGATTTAAAATTATGAGAGAACCATGTATAAATATACATATTTATACAAAATTATGTTAATTATATCATATATAATCATATTATATTAGTTTATTAAAATTAAAAAATATATAATTATCAATTAAATAAAATTATTTTAGAATATACAAAAAAATAATGAAAAGTTAATTTTTGTTTTTTGTTATCGATATAATTCATTAAATAATTACCTTATTGATAAAATCTACAAAATTAATTAAAATTGTATATAATTTGAATAAAAAAATATTAAAAATAATGAAAAGAACAACTATGTAATTAACAGAAGCCAAAAATAAAAATAATATCAATGTAATAATTTCAATAAATTATATTAAATTATAATTAATTATTTATAAATTTGATTAAATATAAGAGTTGTTGGGACTTGGGGCCATGTCCCCCTCTAGTCCCAACATAGCTCCACATCTAATTGTCACCACCTTCATTATCAAACTATTTTGGTCATTTCATCAACAAAGTGAAAGATAAGTAACAAAAAAAAAAAAAAAAAAAAAAAAAAAACATTGCCATGAACAAGAAGCACATAGAATATAAGTCTTCCATTTCACAACAAATGTCCTCAAAGTTGATTTAACACAAACAATTAAGGCATGTTTAGAATTGGAGGTCAAAATTATTTTTTTGATATAATTGAAAAAAAAACCATTTAATTATTTAAAAATTTAATTTTATATCAAATTTTAATACTCTTAATTAATATATTTAAAATATGCCTTTCTTAATATTAGATCCAACAAAAATACCAAATAGACTCTAAAGCTAATATAATAGAGTTTCAAATAAGTAATAATAGAAAACGAAAATGACAAACATAATTTTGGGATTATAAGTTTCTTAAACACAAGCCTATGTGAATTTCAAATCTCTCCATTAAGTAAAGCTTTAACCTTAACTTGTTTTTCATCATCAGAAATTTTGAGAAAAATATCTGTAATTTTATGATCATAATCAATTTTATTAGTTATCTTGTGTCGCTTGAATATGCTAAACCCGATAGTTTTATTTATGCATTATTAATTATCAACGTCATTTTAGTAACTTTAATATCTTTCAATGCTTGACTGAGTCTATCACCTTACTAATTTTCATATCAAAAATAGTTGTCGACCCTTTAATTTAGAAAACTTTGCAATACTTTTACTTTTACTCTTTCTTTCTTTCTTTCTTTTCTTTTCTTTTCTTTTTTTTTTTATTATCTTAGTGCATGCATGTCTTCTTCAAGACAGATTATAAAGTTATTCATTTTTAATTTAATTTGATTCAATTTTTATATACTAATTTTTTTTTAACATGCATGTGTACTCGTTAATATGTATTCATAATTTAACTTTTTATTTATAATTTTTTGTTAATTTTTTATATAATATAATATTACTATAAAATATTAATTTTCAATAACTAATTAAATTTAGATATTTATGATTATATTACCAAATTATTATAACTGTGTTTTACTCCTAATTCAAATTGCTTTGTACGTTTTTAATTTTTTATTTATATATTTAAAATGTTAGTCTTAAAAAAAAATTTAACTGTACTTTTTAAAATCATGCATCTTCTTTGATGACATTATTTATATATTTTAGAGTTTCTATAATTCTTTTATTTATACATATTATTGTACAAATAGAATATTAATACGTAAATTTTATATATAATGTTTATAAGTCATGTTGAATAATAAAACCAATTAAGAAAAATTCAATTAAACTAAAAAAAAAAACATAAATTTTAATTTAATTTAATTTCAATTAACCTATTAATTAAATATCGACCACCACCTATAATAAAGTATTACCATTTTTATATGAACACATTTGTAATATTGAGTTTAAATTATTAGAGATTTAAGAGCCTAAAATATTTAGAAAGAATCTTTTTTAATAAACCTTATAAAAGAAGCCTAATACCATATTTAACTCAAAATTTGAAGATAATAAAACTATAAATTCTTTCTATTTATATGTTTCACTCATCCATCCCTTTTTTTTTATATGTGAGGATTCCACAGGATACATAATATGTCCATGGAATTGAAATTATTGCGTTGTCAAAGTGCATAAGAGGGTTTGTTGCATGTCAGCATGTGTCTCCTTACGTGGACACAAAACAATATTTAATTAACAAATTAAAAATAGTCATATTGACATTGAAAAAAAAAAAAAAAAACCTTTGACTTGAATCTCATCTATTTCGTGGCTGCTGCCTGCAGTTATTAATTATTTATCTGATTTAGAATTTTCATATTATGATATTAAATTAATAATATTTATATTATATATATAAATTCAGAATTTAAATAATAATTCCTTTTTCTTCAAAATATTTTCAAAGAAATAAAATATATATTGACCGAAACTTAAAATAGGGTTGTTATGTTTAATTTTTCTTGCGGTGTAAATTTTACTCTTGACGTAGTGTATATGTGTGACGTGTCTTGAGGATATTGATTAATCTGACTTTGACTTCCTCTGCATCCAATCCATGCATGCATGGCCTTTTATTTTAATTTTGCAGCCATCTTTTCTTCGGAGCTATCTGCTATTGACTTGGACTGTTTCTCTATGATCTCAGTTGCTATTAATTTCCCTATCATAAATCATTATTATTTAAAAAAATAAAAAGAAAAAAATATATTAATTAAACATGAAGAACCTGTTTGACACTATTATTGAAATTATTAATAAAAAAATTATTTTTTTAAATATATTAATCAGAAAGTATTAAAAAATAATTAAAAATTAAATTTAATCAATTTTAATAATAAAAATATTAAAATAATAAAATAATTTTTTTAAAATAATTTTTTTAATAATATCTAAAATAATATTTTTATTAAAAAAATAATTTTAAGTTTTGAAATTCAATGAGAAATAGAGCCGAAGAGTACTGCTTAACATGATTACAAATGAAAGCTGAATTAAGAAGAGCTCGATCTACCCAAAAAAACAAACTGTTTGATTGCAATTTTGTCTCATAAAGGAGAGTTTCGTGCATACGATCGAGGCGGATTTTCTTTATAAGAAAAAAAAAACGTTATTATTATGTATTAAAAGAGAGATGATAGAGACAAAGTTTTTAACGTTGGATTAGGTTTTGGATTGCGTTACGAGATACAGTGATAAATATTAATCTTCCTCTGAAACATGCCGGATATATTACCATAATTATTAAAATATTCATTTTTAAATTTTATAATTACAAATATATATAGCAGGGTTGATCAGAGCAAAGCAAGGTAAGGACAAGGATCTTAAATTCTCAATCAGGTGGGGCTGGAAAAAAAATTTTCTTACGCTACCAACATATAGGGTAAGGACAAAAATGAAATAATCCACTCTTATTCGTCCCATTGCCATTTTTGGACAATAATATATATAAAAAAAAAAGTCTCATTTTTCAAATTTAATAAGAGTTTAATTTCTTCAATTATGAGCATGATGATTCATATGGACAATATAATTATTGAGTAATGTTATATATACACTTATCTTGTTTAAATTAACAATTAGTAAAGAAATAAAAAATATTACGTTTTGAAATATATATATATATATATATTAAAATATCAGCAATAATTAATCGTTATGATATTACTCATATATATATTTTTTAAAATTTGATTCACCATAAATTTAAAATATAGAATTTATAGTGGAACAACTTATTAAATATATTAATATATTGATCTTATATTATTGTGTTTTAGGCAAGCATTTCCCTATCATACATATTCTTTTTTTTTTATAAGAAAATTAAGAGAATGAGAATATATGAGTAATATGACTTTAGCTACATAATAATTAAATCAGGCCAGACATCATGCATCTTAATTAGCACAATATATATTAAAAAATAATTATCACAATTGTCATTGATATTATTCTTCTTTTGATAAACTTTATCTAAAAAAAAAAAAAAAAAAGAGCATAACTTAAGAAGAGGAAAGAACGAAATAACGAGAGAATAAGAGGAATATAGTTAAATCACCACCAGCATTTTTGGTGATTAAAATTAGGTCGTAAAACTAAACAGCTCCAGAAGTTGCACGTAAATTATTATTATTTTAAGAAGTTGGATCTTGGTTAGTCTCGCTAGCAATGGAAGAAGCCACTGCAACATCCATGATAAGTTTAGGAAATGCAGGAGGTGCACGTACAATATGCCCAGCTATTTTCTTCGAGCAATGGCCTGTGCCTCCAGGGATGTTACTGCATGGATTGGAACCAGTATTCCCCCCTCCATTTTTTGGTAAAGATTGAAACAGCAGCCCATCCTGCCATTGCTGGTCTCTCAGGGGCCTCATTTCAGCTGTCAAGAAAAATGATAAAAACAAAAGAATCACAAAGTGGTTCTTGTTTTGGGAGATGACAGAGAAACCCATCTTCTTAATTTAGTTACAGATATACAGAGAACGTCTCTTTCACAAACTTTTCAGAAAGTTAAAAAGGGAAATGATCGATAAGATGAGATTTAATTTGTTTAATATGGGGTTAAGAATGAGGTATATAAATATATGCATACATTGGCACGCGGATGCGATATGGCTTGACCGGTGCCTGAATTTGTAGGGGTATGCAGTAAAACAAATATTTATTCTAAAATTTGACTAAGCCATGGGTTTGAAGGTTGAACCATAGTTGGAATCAATCAACACACGGTGGGGAACGTGATCTACGAGTTTACGTTGCTTTTTCATTGGTCCTTAAACCTCTTCCTCTGACAAATAACCGTGATTTCATATCAACATCACAACAAATAAATAACAATAAGACACTGATGATTTTTTTTTTTATAAATATCCTCCCTTTGTTACTAATTAATCAAGATCTTAATTAATCAAATTAATACAAGCTACACACCCCCTTATGAGTTAAATTTCAAAAGAATAATACATATTAAAGTATTAATTAAAATTGTATTTAATTATTTATATAATACATGTATTGTTAAATGGTTGAGGTGGAGGATTTGCGTGGAAGAGAGGCATGACTGGATAAGTTGGGACTGCAAAATTTTCCTTAACATTGAATTTCAAAATGAAGTAATTAATAAGTTATAATACCATTTTATTTACGGCTCCAAATTTTATGTTTAATTAATAAAAACATGTCAAAATCAATTACCATTCTCCACAAAGACCAAATATATTTGAATTCTTAATTTTTTAAAATAATGAATTAAAATAAATTTTAGTATAACAAAGGATATTAAACAGATCAAAAGTAAAAGCTCAAAATTAATTTTATCCATTCATACTTATTAAAACTACATTGAATATAAAAATAAGTTGCAATACAATACATAAAAATAATAGACAAAATTACAAGAATGAAAAAAATATTAGTAGGAAATGTGAATTTGTATAAACTGTATGATATTTATAGGAAAAATGCAATTTTTAATTCTTAAAATGCTTTCAAAATTATTTTTTTATGTTATAAAGGATAAAATTATCTTTTCTCATTATATAAAAGAAAAAAAAATTGAAGATGTTGGCCAACGATTAAATTATTTATCCTAGGCCTTTGAATTTAAGGGGGAGATGGGTTGCATCATAAGATAAAATTGTTTTTCAAGAAAAAATATTATTTTAATTATTATTTCAAAAAAGTAATTTAAAAATTATTTTATTTTTTAGTATTATAATTAAAATTTATAAATTTAATTTTAAATTATTTTTTAATATTTTTTAATTAATATACTTAAAAAATATTTTTTCCAATAACAGTTGTAACAGGTTATATAATCACTTCATGAGTTGGGCACGTGGCACGCTATCCTTTTGTGGTGTGTCAATTGTTTTTACAAATTAAACTGTTAATTTCGATTCAATTTTGATTGAAATTCAACGAGGAATCAAAACCGACCCCAATAAAAAGCCGTGGGCTAATGCAAATATAAAAAGCATTGAATAAGGGCAATTCAGATTCGATTCAAGGCTTGAGCCCGCACATGGACGGGCCTACTACATATGATCTAGCACGCATGAAGCTCGATGTGCAGAGGCCTTTGCATCACATTTTCCCCAAAATTTTACAATCTTCTGTAAATAGGACCCAAATATTGAAACAATTAAATAAAGAGGAAAACAACTATGCAACTCTGCCAAGACACACAAATCACTGCAACTCTGCCAAGAGGATAATTTTGACAGGTTTGCAATGGTTTATGTCCAAATTTCCAACTGTCAATTTTCCAAGGAATCACTTCAGTTTCCTCATAATAGTAGATCTTGTTAAGTAAATTCCAGCCTGATCTTGAACATCAAACAACGAACCGAACAGGGATTGCCTTCCCTATAAATTTGACATAAGAAGTTCATACAAAAGGTCATTGATGGCACTAGCTGATTGTCATTTGTTAATTCCCGCTTTTTTTTGACAATGAGATGCATCAGATGGACTGAGATTACAAACGCAACTGTGCACTGGGATCATTTAGAAAGGGCAGCCTTTAGTTTCTCCTTCAACTGCTCAGCGGCACCACTTTGCGTCTGGATAGAGAATGTGTGAATAATCTTATCATTCTCCGTTGTGGACACATTACACTCTTGAACTGTAACTTGATGTTCTCGGAATGTTTCTAGGATGCTAGAAACTGGGTGAGCATCCAAAGAACAACTCACTCTCACTACTGCATCCTCTTGTCTTGCCTGGAAATCAATCTCTGGTTGCTTTAGCCTATTGCTAGTGATCTCCTTTTCAGTTTCCAAAACTCTAATCTTCATCTGGAGATCAGTTATATAGGCAATGGCATCACCAAGAAGAGAGGCCTTGTCCATTTTAGAAATATTGGGGACAACAGCTCTTAATGCATAGAATCTCTGATTGAGCTTCTCCCTCCTCTGTCGCTCTGCTTCAACATGATTCAGAGGCTCTTCCCTCCCATTGGCAGGCTTTCTTCCTCTTTTTCTTGGTTTCCTCTCATCTAGCTGAGGTAACCATTACTTCAGTACAGAAACCCGAAAGATTCATTTGGTTCAGATGTGGAAACAGTTTTGCTTCATTAGTGTCAGATGCACAGCCATTAGAAGTACTTCCATAAACTGGATTAGGTCCTATCGCTTCCGCACAAGATTCTGAAGTGAAAATCAAATCATCTTCAACCTTAGGAGAGAAGTTAATTCTAGTTGATTGGGATTTTGAGCAACCCAGACATAGCTCACGGCCAAAAATTTTTGGACGTGCTTTTGCCTGCATAAAATTTGACACCCCAAAGATAGTTTTTGCTCTATCCACGAGATTGTGCTCTTCCGGGATTGATTTGATTGAACCAAGCTCCACAACTCCAGACTTAACAGGTAAAAACACTACTGTTTGGAGTCCAGCTGATCTTGCTAAAACTGATCTCATTTGATACTGTTTTAAACAACTAATCATATCTGAAGCCCAGATTGATCTACCAGACTTCTAGGACTCCACAGGACTATATGAAGAATCACACCTAAAAGTAAAATACATTGAAGTGAGGTAAAACATTTCGACATCCGAAACCGCATCCAAATTGGCTGCATAATTATCACCATCTAACATATTAAAGCATGTGTGCAGCTTCTGAAGCACACGCTTCTTCACTTCCTCTCTCTTCTCAACTGCCTCAAATTTGCCATCCACAATAGAATTCCCCTTTCCAGCTCCACTGCCCTTGGGGTTTGCCAAAACCCCACCACCCCAAGACAAGATGGACCCACCAGATTTCAAGCTGGATGCATACCAGAAAATTGCATAATTCCAATTGGATCCGTCTATGAGTTGGCACAGCCCCTTCTGCACACCCAAATTACTTGGTGGGGAAACCATATCTGCCGATACATTGTTAGAAGCAGATGAGATAAGGAATTCACAGGCCTCGATACCCAATACGGATTCTACCATAGCCTTTTCTACATTCACCCAAAATTTCTCACCCATGATCCCCTTGCACAATTGTCTCACACTAACCCAAAATTCTCCAAAACTATGTATTTCAGAAAATCCAAATTTTCAGAATTGTACCTTGCACAAAAAAAAAAAAAAAAAAAATTCTTCCATTCAAATTTCACAAAACCCATAAATCTAACAGTGTCCATTAATTTCACTCAAATCTCCAAAACTACAGATGAATAATCTAACCTACCAGTCGATTCACAAATACACAACTAGAATTCTACCCACACTATTATAATCAGCTTCCGAACAAATTCACGTGAAACCCAATGATTTTAGAACAAAAATATCAAAAACTCAGAAACACCTCAGCAAATCAGGTTTATACAATTTGAGAAATAGAGAGAATTGAGATAAACTTGCACACCAACTTGTCAAGTGAGAAGCAGAGCCAGCACAGTTGGCTTAAGAGTAGCAAAAGGAAACCATAACCGAGATGATTATGGTGTTATAAGCTGGATAATAGGGGTTGAATTGAAGATAGTTGAATTTGAGGTATGTGAAAAATTAGGATGAGATCTGAAGCGGAGTCTAGGGTTTGGTTTCCCGTTCCCGTCTGCGTCATATAACAACCACATTGTACTCGTGGCACCACCGTACCAGCGGTGTCCGTTGGCCACCTGGCCTTGAGTTTTGTCGCCTTCCCACTTCGTAGCACGTTGGGGAGGGGGACCCATTCCACACAGGTTCCCAATTCATGCCATGAACAATCTTCAACGTTTACTCCAGAATAAACGACACCATCGTTTTACTTCCATGTTAGCAGTAAGCTCGAGACCAAAATTACCTTAAACGGGCAATTGGGATTTTTATGATTAAGCTTGAAGAGTCCAAAAAGTCAGGGAAATTTGTGAGCTCTATGATATGTTGGGCCATAAGTTCTTCAGACTCGGCAGCCATTTTTAGATTAAACACTTATTGTTCCTGTGGCTGTGTGGTCACAGACGAAGAAATTGAAAATCGTTTATTAATTTCAGCTAGGCCTAATGGAATTCAGGTGGTCGTGCCAGACCCAAGCTGCCTCCCTCCAAGGACCTGGCCCAAGTATTAACTTGTTCTTGAATAGATTGGGCTTGGGGAAATTTTTAAGAATTTGCTCCTTCTCGAATTCAATATTTTCTATGGATGGGAAAAAAAAAAATTAATTGATTCGAATTCTGTTCATTTTTCTGCTGTCGACGTGCATTTATTTTATGAAAAATATTTTTTTTTATTTTTTTAAATATATAAAAATTTTAAAAATAAATTAATAAAAATATTTATTTATTAATGAACGCAATAATAGTTCAATTTCATAAATATTTTATTTACATATCTAGTGCGTTACAAGATTATATTATTGGTAAAGCTTTCCGGTGTATCTAAAAAAAGATTATATTACAGGTAAATTTCCACTTTTGTATTATATTTAATAATTTATGACTTTCAGAAAATTCCAAGTACTAAATTAAGGAATGTCAAAAGGAAAATACGGTGCAAAAAGAACAAAGTAAAGTCACAGCCCTTTTTTTTTATAAGAAAAATCTAATATGATGGAAAAGATAAAGGAATAAAATGGCAAATAAAGTGATTTTAAAAAAAAAAAAATAAGAAATAAGGAGGAAAACTAAGAAGAAAACATTAAGGGGTGTTTGATAATTAAAATTGAGAAAAAAAATGTGCATTGAAAATATAGCCATGGAAGACTCACTACTTCGTGAGAGGATTTCATTACATATTATTGTGATTAATAAATTCTCTTATAAATTTTATTTTTAAAAAAAATTCGTAAAATAACATGCACGTTAAAATTTTAATATTTAACAAATTAATTTCAATAAAAATTTTATATTAAAAAATAATTATATATACTAATAAGAAACTATGATGAATGGCTAGCCTGTAGCTGATAAATAATATATGGTTAGCTAGCTGTTTTTTCAGTAGGGATTTGAAAAATATGAACTTAAACTTGAGTTTACTAATATTCTTTTAGTTATTGAACCAAAATCAATTACGTATATAGTAAATTGTGGGTATAATATATATTTTTATTTTCTTTTAAAATAATATGAACATATATACTTCTAAGGACCAATGTTTTTAACATAAAAATATAAAATATATTTAATAACATAGTATGAAATATTAATTAAATCTTCATTAATTTAATCTTATTATTTAAATAAAAATATATAAACATATTCATTTTAGCTTATTCACGTTAAAAGTAAATAACCTTTTAAAAAACCAAAGCTAAAAAATAGAAAAATCTATATTTTTTATTCGATCACATAAAAATTGAAAGTAAAAACTTAAAAAGTCAATATGATGATAATAAAATATATTCAATAAGGGAGATGTAACGAAAGGCGGCCATAATCAGAGCAAGACCCAATTAATTGCCTGTTTAGGAGTGAGGTGAGAGGGTCAAAATTGCTTTTTTAAAGAGAAAAAATTTATCATTTTAAATATTGTTAAATAAATAATTTAAAATATTATTTTATTATTTTAATATTTTTATAATTAAAATTTATTAAATTTAGTTTTAAGTTATTTTTAATTATTCTCTAATTAGTATATTAAAAAAAATATTTTTGTTAACATTAACAACGGCAGCAATATTAAACAGAACCTTAATAAATAAATAAAAAATTTCTGTGGTACCATGATAGTGTTCAAGGGCAAGAATAAGAAATAATAGATGTGTAATGCCATATTATTATTTTGATAACAACTTAGCTTCAAGATAGCAATTATCAGAGACAACGGGAACAAAAGCAGAAAAGGCAACTATAAAAGACAAAAGAAGAATCTAAAAGCGAGAGACTACCAATTACAACCATGGGAGATATCTGACTTCTTTTGGTATTTGAAGCAGTGCATATGTCAACCTCACTAATATTTGTCGCAATGCCTAGGGTCTGATACAGGAAGGGTAGTGCAAGGGTTAGGGCCTGATGTTTTTGGTTCACCTTCTCTCTCCGGATTAGCCACCTCCATCTTCTCATCTACAAAGGTTGCATTTGCATGAAGCAGAGTTCTTGCTTCAGCTGCCAAAGAGCTATTACTGAGGCTCAAGATCAAGATCAAGATTGCTATTTTAAGGGCTTGAAGAAGGACTTTCCCTTTGAGTTCATCGTTAAGAAAGAAAATGGCAGGAGAGAATAGGAGAGGAAAGGAGATGGTATTATGGTTGTAGAAGCGAGTATTATAGTGGTCTACATTTATACCACGTTTCTACGGCATTCAAATTAGCCATTACATTTTTGAGGAAAATCTGAGGAAAGTATTGAGAATTTGCATGAAAAAGTATCTATCTTGCTCGTTACGAAACTAATATATTCACCTAATTTCCCATTTTGTGATTTTTTTTTACCAAGGTTTTGGCTATACATTAGGATAATTTATTATTTAATTTCTAAAATATGATAAAAATTATAATCTAAATATTTTTATGAAAAATAAATTATATATAATTTCTCAGTTATGTTTACATTAGTCAATTTATTAAAATCAGTTCAATTTCAAATTAATTAAATTAAAAAAATTAAAAATTAAATAAAAAATAATATTAATCAAATTAGTTAAAATATAAATTAAATTGAATCCAACTAAAACTTTTCATTAGTTTTAATCCATTTGGTTGAGTTTTTTTATTTCTTATTTTTATTTTCTAAAATTTATAAAAATAAAAAATTTCCTAAATTAAACATATAATATTTTTTAATATTTACTTGCGGGCATATCACTTAACTGAAGCGCAAATTCGGATCCTTACTCTTTTAAGTTTTTCGACTCTCTTCTTTATTTATATTTTTAAATGCCTTATTAAAGCTTAGAAAAAAATATATTCTTTTATTTTTATTCCCCTGTTTGATCGAATTAGATTCTCCTGGGTTACTATACAAGTAAATTTCTCAACAAAATCTCTCTCCAATTCAAAGAAAAAACATATGCCGGCCGATTGGAAATAGTGGGGTTTGGTAATTTCTGCTCAAATTTTCCTCTTACAATTAAAAAAGAGGAAAAATTAACCAAACAAACCTTTTCTTTTTATCAACTGATGCATGGTGGTGAGTTCATCTACTACTAGATTAACCCATATCACGCCATGTTGGAAAATATATATATAAACACATAGCCTGTTCTTAATTTAAATCGGTTAAAATTTTATTAAAATTGATTCAATTAATTTTAATCAAAACTATCTTAAATCGAATCAGGTTATGATTTTCAGTTAAAATAGGAATTGTTTTTGCCTTTTAAAAAAAAATTTGAGCTTCATATTTAATCAAACCAAATTAAAGTGAATAAACCAAATTGAAATTGAACATTTCTGTGTATAAGCTTGTGAATTAAGCTATAGCGCATGAATTAAGCTTGAATATAAAATTAAGCAAAGTTTCTTGGCAAGTGACTGGCCATTTAACAACGGTTTTACTTGATGTAGGCTTATGTGAAAGGCGGCGATCATCACATCAAAATCTATTTTTATTTTTTTTTTTTTTTTCCCCTTTTCTTTTAGTAAGGATCACATCCAAATCTTGATTAAGCATTTA
>NC_079494.1:108556815-108677316 GCF_030052815.1 Hevea brasiliensis
TTGGTTTCCTCTCATCTAGCTGAGGTAACCATTACTTCAGTACAGAAACCCGAAAGATTCATTTGGTTCAGATGTGGAAACAGTTTTGCTTCATTAGTGTCAGATGCACAGCCATTAGAAGTACTTCCATAAACTGGATTAGGTCCTATCGCTTCCGCACAAGATTCTGAAGTGAAAATCAAATCATCTTCAACCTTAGGAGAGAAGTTAATTCTAGTTGATTGGGATTTTGAGCAACCCAGACATAGCTCACGGCCAAAAATTTTTGGACGTGCTTTTGCCTGCATAAAATTTGACACCCCAAAGATAGTTTTTGCTCTATCCACGAGATTGTGCTCTTCCGGGATTGATTTGATTGAACCAAGCTCCACAACTCCAGACTTAACAGGTAAAAACACTACTGTTTGGAGTCCAGCTGATCTTGCTAAAACTGATCTCATTTGATACTGTTTTAAAGAACTAATCATATCTGAAGCCCAGATTGATCTACCAGACTTCTAGGACTCCACAGGACTATATGAAGAATCACACCTAAAAGTAAAATACATTGAAGTGAGGTAAAACATTTCGACATCCGAAACCGCATCCAAATTGGCTGCATAATTATCACCATCTAACATATTAAAGCATGTGTGCAGCTTCTGAAGCACACGCTTCTTCACTTCCTCTCTCTTCTCAACTGCCTCAAATTTGCCATCCACAATAGAATTCCCCTTTCCAGCTCCACTGCCCTTGGGGTTTGCCAAAACCCCACCACCCCAAGACAAGATGGACCCACCAGATTTCAAGCTGGATGCATACCAGAAAATTGCATAATTCCAATTGGATCCGTCTATGAGTTGGCACAGCCCCTTCTGCACACCCAAATTACTTGGTGGGGAAACCATATCTGCCGATACATTGTTAGAAGCAGATGAGATAAGGAATTCACAGGCCTCGATACCCAATACGGATTCTACCATAGCCTTTTCTACATTCACCCAAAATTTCTCACCCATGATCCCCTTGCACAATTGTCTCACACTAACCCAAAATTCTCCAAAACTATGTATTTCAGAAAATCCAAATTTTCAGAATTGTACCTTGCACAAAAAAAAAAAAAAAAAAAAATTCTTCCATTCAAATTTCACAAAACCCATAAATCTAACAGTGTCCATTAATTTCACTCAAATCTCCAAAACTACAGATGAATAATCTAACCTACCAGTCGATTCACAAATACACAACTAGAATTCTACCCACACTATTATAATCAGCTTCCGAACAAATTCACGTGAAACCCAATGATTTTAGAACAAAAATATCAAAAACTCAGAAACACCTCAGCAAATCAGGTTTATACAATTTGAGAAATAGAGAGAATTGAGATAAACTTGCACACCAACTTGTCAAGTGAGAAGCAGAGCCAGCACAGTTGGCTTAAGAGTAGCAAAAGGAAACCATAACCGAGATGATTATGGTGTTATAAGCTGGATAATAGGGGTTGAATTGAAGATAGTTGAATTTGAGGTATGTGAAAAATTAGGATGAGATCTGAAGCGGAGTCTAGGGTTTGGTTTCCCGTTCCCGTCTGCGTCATATAACAACCACATTGTACTCGTGGCACCACCGTACCAGCGGTGTCCGTTGGCCACCTGGCCTTGAGTTTTGTCGCCTTCCCACTTCGTAGCACGTTGGGGAGGGGGACCCATTCCACACAGGTTCCCAATTCATGCCATGAACAATCTTCAACGTTTACTCCAGAATAAACGACACCATCGTTTTACTTCCATGTTAGCAGTAAGCTCGAGACCAAAATTACCTTAAACGGGCAATTGGGATTTTTATGATTAAGCTTGAAGAGTCCAAAAAGTCAGGGAAATTTGTGAGCTCTATGATATGTTGGGCCATAAGTTCTTCAGACTCGGCAGCCATTTTTAGATTAAACACTTATTGTTCCTGTGGCTGTGTGGTCACAGACGAAGAAATTGAAAATCGTTTATTAATTTCAGCTAGGCCTAATGGAATTCAGGTGGTCGTGCCAGACCCAAGCTGCCTCCCTCCAAGGACCTGGCCCAAGTATTAACTTGTTCTTGATTAGATTGGGCTTGGGGGAAATTTTTAAAGAATTTGCTCCTTCTCGAATTCAATATTTTCTATGGATGGGAAAAAAAAAAATTAATTGATTCGAATTCTGTTCATTTTTCTGCTGTCGACGTGCATTTATTTTATGAAAAATATTTTTTTTTATTTTTTTAAATATATAAAAATTTTAAAAATAAATTAATAAAAATATTTATTTATTAATGAACGCAATAATAGTTCAATTTCATAAATATTTTATTTACATATCTAGTGCGTTACAAGATTATATTATTGGTAAAGCTTTCCGGTGTATCTAAAAAAAGATTATATTACAGGTAAATTTCCACTTTTGTATTATATTTAATAATTTATGACTTTCAGAAAATTCCAAGTACTAAATTAAGGAATGTCAAAAGGAAAATACGGTGCAAAAAGAACAAAGTAAAGTCACAGCCCTTTTTTTTTATAAGAAAAATCTAATATGATGGAAAAGATAAAGGAATAAAATGGCAAATAAAGTGATTTTAAAAAAAAAAAAAAAGAGATAAGGAGGAAAACTAAGAAGAAAACATTAAGGGGTATTTGATAATTAAAATTGAGAAAAAAAAATGTGCATTGAAAATATAGCCATGGAAGACTCACTACTTTGTGAGAGGATTTCATTACATATTATTGTGATTAATAAATTCTCTTATAAATTTTATTATTTAAATAAAAATATATAAACATATTCATTTTAGCTTATTCATGTTAAAAGTAAATAACCTTTTAAAAAACTAAAGTTAAAAAATAGAAAAATCTATATTTTTTATTCGATCGCATAAAAATTGAAAGTAAAAACTTAAAAAGTCAATATGATGATAATAAAATATATTCAATAAGGGAGATGTAACGAAAGGCGGCCATAATCAGAGCAAGACCCAATTAATTGCCTGTTTAGGAGTGAGGTGAGAGGGTCAAAATTGCTTTTTTAAAGAGAAAAAATTTATCATTTTAAATATTGTTAAATAAATAATTTAAAATATTATTTTATTATTTTAATATTTTTATAATTAAAATTTATTAAATTTAGTTTTAAGTTATTTTTAATTATTCTCTAATTAGTATATTAAAAAAAATATTTTTGTTAACATTAACAACGGCAGCAATATTAAACAGAACCTTAATAAATAAATAAAAAATTTCTGTGGTACCATGATAGTGTTCAAGGGCAAGAATAAGAAATAATAGATGTGTAATGCCATATTATTATTTTGATAACAACTTAGCTTCAAGATAGCAATTATCAGAGACAACGGGAACAAAAGCAGAAAAGGCAACTATAAAAGACAAAAGAAGAATCTAAAAGCGAGAGACTACCAATTACAACCATGGGAGATATCTGACTTCTTTTGGTATTTGAAGCAGTGCATATGTCAACCTCACTAATATTTGTCGCAATGCCTAGGGTCTGATACAGGAAGGGTAGTGCAAGGGTTAGGGCCTGATGTTTTTGGTTCACCTTCTCTCTCCGGATTAGCCACCTCCATCTTCTCATCTACAAAGGTTGCATTTGCATGAAGCAGAGTTCTTGCTTCAGCTGCCAAAGAGCTATTACTGAGGCTCAAGATCAAGATCAAGATTGCTATTTTAAGGGCTTGAAGAAGGACTTTCCCTTTTGAGTTCATCGTTAAGAAAGAAAATGGCAGGAGAGAATAGGAGAGGAAAGGAGATGGTATTATGGTTGTAGAAGCGAGTATTATAGTGGTCTACATTTATACCACGTTTCTACGGCATTCAAATTAGCCATTACATTTTTGAGGAAAATCTGAGGAAAGTATTGAGAATTTGCATGAAAAAGTATCTATCTTGCTCGTTACGAAACTAATATATTCACCTAATTTCCCATTTTGTGATTTTTTTTTACCAAGGTTTTGGCTATACATTAGGATAATTTATTATTTAATTTCTAAAATATGATAAAAATTATAATCTAAATATTTTTATGAAAAATAAATTATATATAATTTCTCAGTTATGTTTACATTAGTCAATTTATTAAAATCAGTTCAATTTCAAATTAATTAAATTAAAAAAATTAAAAATTAAATAAAAAATAATATTAATCAAATTAGTTAAAATATAAATTAAATTGAATCCAACTAAAACTTTTCATTAGTTTTAATCCATTTGGTTGAGTTTTTTTATTTCTTATTTTTATTTTCTAAAATTTATAAAAATAAAAAATTTCCTAAATTAAACATATAATATTTTTTAATATTTACTTGCGGGCATATCACTTAACTGAAGCACAAATTCGGATCCTTACTCTTTTAAGTTTTTCGACTCTCTTCTTTATTTATATTTTTAAATGCCTTATTAAACCTTAGAAAAAAATATATTCTTTTATTTTTATTCCCCTGTTTGATCGAATTAGATTCTCCTGGGTTACTATACAAGTAAATTTCTCAACAAAATCTCTCTCCAATTCAAAGAAAAAACATATGCCGGCCGATTGGAAATAGTGGGGTTTGGTAATTTCTGCTCAAATTTTCCTCTTACAATTAAAAAAGAGGAAAAATTAACCAAACAAACCTTTTCTTTTTATCAACTGATGCATGGTGGTGAGTTCATCTACTACTAGATTAACCCATATCACGCCATGTTGGAAAATATATATATAAACACATAGCCTGTTCTTAATTTAAATCGGTTAAAATTTTATTAAAATTGATGCAATTAATTTTAATCAAAACTATCTTAAATGGAATCAGATTATGATTTTCAGTTAAAATAGGAATTGTTTTTACCTTTTAAAAAAAAATTTGAGCTTCATATTTAATCAAACCAAATTAAAGTGAATAAACCAAATTGAAATTGAACATTTCTGTGTATAAGCTTGTGAATTAAGCTATAGCGCATGAATTAAGCTTGAATATAAAATTAAGCAAAGTTTCTTGGCAAGTGACTGGCCATTTAACAACGGTTTTACTTGATGTAGGCTTATGTGAAAGGCGGCGATCATCACATCAAAATCTATTTTTATTTTTCTTTTTTTTTTCCCCTTTTCTTTTAGTAAGGATCACATCCAAATCTTGATTAAGCATTTAAGATAGCTAGCTTATTATAGAACTATTCCTTAAGATTAAATACGCTAATCTAATTAATTATCTACTCATTTTTTATTAGATGAAGAGAGAATTTATTTATATTTAAATAAAATAAATAATATTTTCTCTTATAAATATGTGAGCACTCTTTATAATATAAAGAGTAAATTCCACAAAATTATAAGAGAATATGCATATGTACCAGTACATTTAATAATCTATCGTCTTCATGATGCTCCAAGGTCAAGTGTGGGATTAGGTTTTTGACTTACTGAAATTTCCTAGCACTTGGGACAGTGTTGGAGAATAATTAAGGGAATGTCAAGACTAAGGAGTTTACCGAGTCACTTTCGCAGACGTAGACGATGAAAATCGTTTATTAATTTGTGCTAGGCCCAATAGCCGTGGAAGACTCACCACTTGGTGAAAGAATTTCATTGATTACATTACATATTACTATGATTAACCATCTCTCTTCTAATTTCTAAAAGGTGTATTTGCTGATTTGTTCGGCATAGCTTGGCGCATACATGTGAAATCACAATATAGATTTGCTGACATGCGCTGATATTTTCAGTTTCAAAAAATTAAAAAAAATGAGAATTCGGCTAAATATTGGCATATTCTCTCTCAGTCTCACTGTTATTTTCCTATCCTTTGACTGTCTTTTTCTCGAGTTGTATGCATTCTGGTTTTATTACTTATTTTATCTAATTTAATAATGTATCCGTTACCCAATTTCTCACCTTTTCCCTGTCATCGTTTCTGAAGTAGATGGATAGAAGTGGAAGAAGTCGGCTTCATTCGCCCTTCTCTTTCATTTTCATTTTCCAAATCAAGAAAGCTCGTCAAAATTTCTCTACCCACTCATCCTTTCTATTCACTTTCCTCGAAAGTTTTAATCTTTTTTCCCTTTTTTTTTTCCTATAATTTTGGAAGCATTGGCACTGCATATTATCAACTCATATCTTTTATAAAAAAAAAAAAAAGAAAAGAAAGGTGAGAGCATTGATTAATTAATTAACTACTTAATTGATGGAGTTATTTAATTTTTTTTCATTTAATGGGTAGCATGTTTCAATAGAAAGAAGGATTCTGCAAATCCTTTTCCAGATGAGGAGAGAAGCTTGTTCATGGATCGGAACTAACATTGAGTTCTATTGAGAATGACTTTTTCTACAATAACAAAAGGAAAGTTATTATTTTAATAAAATAATATTGAAGAATGAGAATGAAATATATATATATTTTAAATTAGGAGCAACTGAAACAATTAATCTTTACAAGATTACACCGAGCATAAATTATTAAGAATATGTAATTGTAAAATTTTCACATTGAAAAAACCTGATATGAATAAGAGACATATAAATAGAAATAACTCATAAACCTATTGCTTTAATGTTTTGAGTTAAATATAGTGTCAAACTTGTAAGTTTATTCTTTCACAAAACCTATGACTCTTAGAGGTGCTCGAGTGAGTTTGGTGAAGTAATTAGACTTTTAGTATCAAGTCCATTAGTGTGTTTTTTCATAAGACCCATCAAAAAAATATTCTTAATAAACACTTTAGGCTCTCTAGATGTTCCCTATATACCATTGTATATATTTATGACTTTCAGAAAACTCCAAGTACTAAAATAAGGAATGTCAAAGCTAAGGAAAAATATGAAAATTGAACAAAGGAAGGTCATAGCTTTCTCTGTAACATGTATTAATAAGAAAAAGTATGAAAAATGTATAATTAATAGCTTAATAAATTTTAATTCTAATATTTGAATTGTCTTTAAAATTGTAATATTTTAAACTTAAATTTTAATAAAAATTAATTATAAAAATATATAAACATATTCATTTTAGCTTATTCATGTTAAAAGTAAATAACCTTTTAAAAAACTAAAGTTAAAAAATAGAAAAATCTATATTTTTTATTCGATCGCATAAAAATTGAAAGTAAAAACTTAAAAAGTCAATATGATGATAATAAAATATATTCAATAAGGGAGATGTAACGAAAGGCGGCCATAATCAGAGCAAGACCCAATTAATTGCCTGTTTAGGAGTGAGGTGAGAGGGTCAAAATTGCTTTTTTAAAGAGAAAAAATTTATCATTTTAAATATTGTTAAATAAATAATTTAAAATATTATTTTATTATTTTAATATTTTTATAATTAAAATTTATTAAATTTAGTTTTAAGTTATTTTTAATTATTCTCTAATTAGTATATTAAAAAAAATATTTTTGTTAACATTAACAACGGCAGCAATATTAAACAGAACCTTAATAAATAAATAAAAAATTTCTGTGGTACCATGATAGTGTTCAAGGGCAAGAATAAGAAATAATAGATGTGTAATGCCATATTATTATTTTGATAACAACTTAGCTTCAAGATAGCAATTATCAGAGACAACGGGAACAAAAGCAGAAAAGGCAACTATAAAAGACAAAAGAAGAATCTAAAAGCGAGAGACTACCAATTACAACCATGGGAGATATCTGACTTCTTTTGGTATTTGAAGCAGTGCATATGTCAACCTCACTAATATTTGTCGCAATGCCTAGGGTCTGATACAGGAAGGGTAGTGCAAGGGTTAGGGCCTGATGTTTTTGGTTCACCTTCTCTCTCCGGATTAGCCACCTCCATCTTCTCATCTACAAAGGTTGCATTTGCATGAAGCAGAGTTCTTGCTTCAGCTGCCAAAGAGCTATTACTGAGGCTCAAGATCAAGATCAAGATTGCTATTTTAAGGGCTTGAAGAAGGACTTTCCCTTTTGAGTTCATCGTTAAGAAAGAAAATGGCAGGAGAGAATAGGAGAGGAAAGGAGATGGTATTATGGTTGTAGAAGCGAGTATTATAGTGGTCTACATTTATACCACGTTTCTACGGCATTCAAATTAGCCATTACATTTTTGAGGAAAATCTGAGGAAAGTATTGAGAATTTGCATGAAAAAGTATCTATCTTGCTCGTTACGAAACTAATATATTCACCTAATTTCCCATTTTGTGATTTTTTTTTACCAAGGTTTTGGCTATACATTAGGATAATTTATTATTTAATTTCTAAAATATGATAAAAATTATAATCTAAATATTTTTATGAAAAATAAATTATATATAATTTCTCAGTTATGTTTACATTAGTCAATTTATTAAAATCAGTTCAATTTCAAATTAATTAAATTAAAAAAATTAAAAATTAAATAAAAAATAATATTAATCAAATTAGTTAAAATATAAATTAAATTGAATCCAACTAAAACTTTTCATTAGTTTTAATCCATTTGGTTGAGTTTTTTTATTTCTTATTTTTATTTTCTAAAATTTATAAAAATAAAAAATTTCCTAAATTAAACATATAATATTTTTTAATATTTACTTGCGGGCATATCACTTAACTGAAGCACAAATTCGGATCCTTACTCTTTTAAGTTTTTCGACTCTCTTCTTTATTTATATTTTTAAATGCCTTATTAAACCTTAGAAAAAAATATATTCTTTTATTTTTATTCCCCTGTTTGATCGAATTAGATTCTCCTGGGTTACTATACAAGTAAATTTCTCAACAAAATCTCTCTCCAATTCAAAGAAAAAACATATGCCGGCCGATTGGTGATGTCCCAAAATATGTCCAAGAGGGGGGTGAATTGGACTTTAAAAACAATTTTCGGTTCTTGCTCAAAACCTTTGAAAATTGCAGCTAGGTTCAACTAAATTATCTAATGTGAAAAATGAACAATATAGCTCTATTGACAAGTTGACTCAATGTTAAGCTGTATATAATCAGTAAATATATCAAGAACCGAATACGTTTTATCACAAAGAACTAGAGCGTTATACCGATATCCTATCCGACAAAGACAACAGATAACCAACGAATATATCGGATATCGGCCAAATTTTGCAAGAAACTATTTTTCTGCAAAGTGACAAAATCAACAGCATATGATATCAATTTTCATATCAGCAAAAGCATATCATTCATAAAATTAAAATTGCATAAATGTAAAGAGCAAGGGTTGAGAAAATGAACACTGAAATTTTTATAGTGGTTCGGCTTTAACTAGCCTACATCCACTCTCTCAAAGATCACACTTTGAGTCTTCACTCCACTATTCTTCTCTTTTCAAGGCAAGAGACAAAGCCCTTTACAAATCTTCTCAACAAAGCTTTTACAAGTAGCTTCACACTTCTACCAAGTGTTATCCCAAACACTTATCACAACCAAGCTTCAATAGGTGCTTGAATGACCTCTCACAAATGATAATAATGTGTTGAAAAACTCACTCTCACTCAATTACAACAAAGAACTATAAAGAAGAGTTGAGTAAATAAGCCAATGATGAGCAATAAATCACTTTGAGCACTTTGAATGAAAGCTTTAAAGATTTTGAACAGTAGAGGGACTTTCATTAAGTGCAAAATGGCCAAAGGAAGGTGTATTTATAGCTTTGGAACGTTTGTTACCGTTGCAGAACCCATTTGAACGTTACAAATACGAATTTCAAGAAAATAGCCGTTATTTTGTCGTTTTCTGCGATGTTGTGCAGAGTTCAAACAGTTAGCGTACTTGAGAAAATAGCAAACCAGTTAGCATACTAAAATCAGTAGCAAACCAGTTAGCATACCAGGAAAACTTTTCTGCATAACTTTCAAAACTATAAAACTTTACACCAAATCATAGTCAAACACTTTTTGGGCCAGTAATGATATTTAAAAAGAAAATCTTTTGAGGGATTAAAAATAAGCATCATTGACTTTTACTCCTCAATTCTTTTCACAAGAAATCCTAAGAAATAAAACTAACTTCTATACTAGATGTACCTTCAAATCTGATTTTCAATGCAGCCTTGGAAGGTAACCTTTTCTTCTTTTATCTCTTTTGCTTCGTCTTGTGTTATCCTTAGAATGTCATCTTTTCTTCATAAGGACCAATCCATTATAAAATCCTTTTGTCCTTCTTCTTTGAGATACACAACACTTAAAACAATGTTAGTTTGATTCTAGTTGAGTTTTGGTATCATCAAAATCTATGCTCCTTTGAGCTTGTGGGGTCAACAATCTCCCCCTTTTTGATGATGACAAAACTCAATTGAATCACCAAGTAAATGTCAATAAGTGTGAGTATGTGTATGAATGTGTATGTGAGAATAACTCCCCCTACGTATGTGCTTATATCAACAATTAATCACAAATAACTCCCCCTTAATAATTTCAATAAAACATCCATAAGCATTTTCTTAAGGAGTCAAGTGTGACTAAATATACTAACTAAATATGCACAATATACACACTAATCACAAACTGTATATATCATTCACAAGTGATATCAACAATATACACAACCATAAAACTATATCAACCATATGCACAAACTATGTTATCCACAAGTAATCACAAACTATATCAAGTATCAAGATTACCATTCATTACTTTTCTCCCCCTTTTGTCAAAGATCAAAAGAATATGGGAGAAATCATGCATGTGTGAATAAGTCAAAATTCAGTTTAAGTGCAGTGAATAAACAGTCAAAATAGTAACTGATATAGCAAACTAATTAAAAGTTCAGAAAAATCAAAAATAGCAGACTAAGTAGCAAACTAACAGACAGACTGTTAGACAAAATTCAATTAAAATTCAGTTCATCCTTTCAGCCTAGAACTTCTTCTGATTGGTTTTGGAGCACCCATTTTCAGCTTTTTGGGCTTGATAGGTTTGTCACTCAAAGTTTGAAGAATTGCAAGACCAATGCATTAGTGTCAAAGGAACAATAGGCCCAGCTGCTAACTCAGTAGTACCAGACTCAGCTGCAGACTTTTTGCCAGTTTTAGTCTTTTGCGGTGGGTTTTATTTCCTCTTTCTTTGCGTTTATGCTTCCTTTTGAGCTTTTGCCCTTTCCTTTTGCAGAGAGCGAGCGGGTGTGTGTGTCTGAGTTACCTTGGGACTGAGTCACTCTTATCTTTTCCACTTCCCTCTTTGCTGCCTCCAGTACCATTCTCATCATCAGATTCATCTTCATCTTTTTCTGCTTCAGCTTTTTCCTCTTCTTCCTTTTCTTCCTCTTTCTCTTCTTCTTCTTCAGTTTCTTTCTCTTCCTCTTCTGATTCTTCTTCTTCCTCTTCTGTTTCTTCTTCTTCTTCTATTTCTTTCTCTTTCTCCTTTTCTTTCACTTTCTCGGCTAGAGGAACAGAACCAGTAGCAACCTTACTGGTTTCTCCAGCCTCAGTGGTTGAAATACCCAAATGGACTTTGATTTTAAACAACTCTTCAACAATCTTGTACATTAGCATCAAAGATCCATCAACCTTGGAGTCAAGAGCATTCATGAGAATAGTTTGAAAACTTCTAAACTTTTGTAGCTCTCCAAGTTCCATCTCAACAAATTCTCTCAAATTGTTCACTTCCTCCAAAATACCTTCAGCATTTAAAGTGCCACTTGCACTATCTTTGGAGCTAGCACCTTGCTCAAATCTAAGCTTTCTACCATCATCATCTTTTTGCAAGCTAGTGATTGGAATCATATTGGTTCTAAGTTTCTCAGATTCCAAAGGTATCCCAAAGTCTCTAAATAGACCATTTAGAAGATGAGCGTAGGGTAGCTTATAAGGTGGCTTCCATCTCATGATTTGTTTCAGCATAAAATAAGCAAGATTAAACTCAATTTGGTTCACTATATGCCAAATTATGCAGAGGTCAAGGGTACTCAAATAATTTGGACTTACGTTTCTAGGATTCAACACATAAATAATAAAACTATGCAGAATTTTAATGTGTTGATGAGCATGAGTAATGCTTGTCTTATCCTTCACTTCTCCTTTAAACACTTCACCCTCAAAATCCCTTTTGTTGAACCCACCAACAGCAAAAACATCTTTGTGGGAGCAGATTTTGTTTCCACTATTTGGAATTCCTAGGGCTTTAGCTAATCTAGCTACTGTCACTTCATAAATTGTCCCTTTCATTTTCACCTTAAAGGACTCATCTTTTTCAGAATCATCAACCCTCAAATTTTGATAGAATTCTTGCACTAAGTCCACATACACTCCTTCAGTATCAGAACACAGTTTATCCCATTTTTGATACTCAAATAAAGATTGCAAAGGAACGGAAATTTCAACAAAGGCAGGCCAGTGAATATACCTTGGCTCATGAATAGCCCTCTCCATACGCACAACTGGAGCTTTTGAAATCTTCTTCTTTTTAGATCCTTTTTCTGGGACTGGCTCATTGGTTCTTTTCTTTGATGTTTCTTTTGGCTTACCAATTACCAGAGGAGCATCCTTTTGTGGAGGTGGTGACGCAGGGACACTGGCGTCGATTAGTGAGGATGAATATGTGGTGATTTTGGCTTTCCCTTTTCCTTTGTCTCGTGCCATAACCAATCTTAGAAATAAATTAGGCCGAAATGACAGAGAGAACTGAGATTGTAAAATAAGTGATGTGAGCAGCAAATATATATATATATATATATATATATATATATATATATATATAATCAATTTAAGCATATCAACATTCATTTTTCACAACAGAGCGCAATGACAAAATAGAACAGACAGCAAAAAAAAATATTAGAGTTCTTATAAATCCATAGCTGTCGAGTTAATATTATGTACCATATTTTACGAAACGTTAATGCCCAAAAATTAACAACAGAGCGCTAAAACTGAACAAACAACAGAGGGCAATAAAAAATCAGCATATTACGAAAGCAGAGCAAACAGACAAGAACAAATCAAAAAAAATATCAACATATTACGAAAGCAGAACGCACAGGCATAGACGAATATGAAGCACGATTTCGTTAAAGGTTTAAACTTTATACCTGAATACACTGGAACAGAGAGTGCGAATCGACAAGAAAAATAACCAAAGCCAAATGATTTCTTTCGGCAGATTTAACGGAAACGAAAAATTTTTGGAGATTTTCTTTCTCTAAATAATCGATTTAATCGATTCACTGTCAAAGGTTTTCGGAAGAGTTTACGAACGATGAAGAGAGACGAACGCTTGAAGTGGTGCGACCGAAACGGGTTAGCAGGTGAAAAGAAAAACGAAGCCGTTCAGGTTCTGGGAAACGAGGCGACGGAAAGAAGGGTTTTGAATTTTAAAAACTGAAAAGACACAACTGTAGGTTTTGCAGGGAATAGGTAGCGTGTAGCAGAGGAAGGACGGCGAGAAGACTGATGGTTCAGAAGAAAAAATTTAATCCCGCGCAAATCAAAGTGTTAAAAAGTCCATTTTGCCCTTAAATACATAATGATGCAATACTTTAAGTAGAGGGGTATTTAAGTAAAATGAGCTTTAAACGTGCAGAATAGGCGCTTCAAAAAAAATAATTTTAGAACAATCAGACCTGATTCCCAGTTTGCTAACGAAAAAGTAGGAGCAGTGGTAAAGCGTTTAGCAAACAAGAAAATTAGCAACCGGATTAGTATGCCACTGAGAGCAAATTCTGCAGATTACTGTTCATATCTGATATAATCCAGAATTTTTCAAATTACACCAAAAATATCAGAATGCATTTTCAACACTGCAAATCAACATATATTACTTCATTTTCATATGGAAACATGAGAATACATCAAAATTTAATCAAAAGCATCAATCATACCAAGTTCTCTTCTTATTTTGCAAAAAGTTTCCTCACTAAGTGGCTTTGTGAAAATGTCAGCAAGCTGTTTTTCAGAAGGGACAAATTCGATTTGAATATCACCATTTTGAACATGATCCCTAATGAAATGATGTCTAATTTCAATATGCTTGCTTCTAGAGTGTTGAACAGGATTTTTTGATAGGTTTATAGCACTAGTATTGTCACATCTTATGGGAATGTGATCAAATTTAATTTCAAAGTCTTCAAGCTGTTGTTTCATCCACAAAATTTGTGCAACACAACTTCCAGCTGCAATATATTCAAACCTGTGAGAAAGTGCAACGAAGTTTGCTTTTCTTGTGCCATGAAACTAATGCATGACCTAGAAATTGACAAGTTCCGAAGTGCTTTTTCTGTCTAATCTACTACCAGCAAAATCAATCACTATAACCAATAAGATCAAATGATTCACATTTTGGATACCATAAGCCAATATTGTGAGTGCCAATGAGGTATTTAAAAATTCTCTTAACTGCTATAAGATGAGATTCTTTTGGACATGATTGAAATCTTGCACATAAACATACACTAAAATGAATATCTGGTCTAGATGCTGTTAAGTAAAGTAAAGAACCAATCATACCTCTATAAAATTTGTTATCTACCTCTTTACCTTTTTCATCTTTCTCCAATTTAATTGTTGAGCTCATGGGAGTTCCAACACTTTTCATATCCTCCATTTTGAACTTCTTCAGCATATCCTTTATATACTTGGACTGATTTATAAAAATTCCATCTTTCATTTGCTTAATTTGCAATCCAAGAAAGAAAGTAAGTTCACCCATCATACTCATTTCAAATTCACTTTTCATCATGTTGGAAAATTTCTTACAAAGAGAATGGTTAGTAGCACCAAAAATAATATCATCTACATAAATTTGCACAATAAGCATGTCTTTTCCCATTTTCTTAATGAAGAGAGTAGTGTCTACTTTTCCTCTTTTAAAATCATTTTGAAGCAAGAATTTGCTAAGTCTCTCATACCATGCTCTAGGAGCTTGCTTTAAACCATAGAGAGCTTTAGTAAGCTTATAAACATGATTTGGAAAATGAGGGTCTTCAAAACCAGGAGGTTGAGCTACATAAACTTCTTCATCAATATATCCATTTAAAAATGCACTTTTAACATCCATTTGATAAAGCATAAAATTTTTAAAACATGCAAATGCACATAACATTCTAATAGCTTCAATTCTAGCAACCGGAGCAAAGGTTTCATCAAAATCAATACCTTCCTCTTGGTTGTATCCTTGAGCTACTAGTCTAGCTTTATTTCTAACTACATGTCCTTTTTCATCCATTTTATTCCTAAATACCCATTTAGTTCCAATAACAGTGTGCTTTTTAGGTTTAGGAACAAGTGTCCAAACTTTGTTTCTTTCAAACTGATTTAATTCCTCTTGCATAGCAAAAAGCCAATTTTCATCATTTTGAGCATCATCACATGTTTTGGGTTCAAATTGAGAAACAAAAGCAACATTACCAAAGTATCTTCTAAGTTGAGCTCTTGTCATCATTCTTTGTGATGGACTATCAAGAATGTCATCTTTGGAATGATTTCTATGATACCTCCATTCTTGTGGAATATCTTGATGTTGAGGTTCCTCAATTTGTAGTTCTTCCACATTTGGTTGGGAGTCATCTTGAATTTCAACATTTGTGGAGCAAGGGAGTTCATCTTCTTTGTCATTTTGATCATCCTCCACTTGTTCTTTTGATTCAAGCTCATCATTATTTGAATTCTTTGAATTTAGAATCTGCTCAAATTCATCATCACAAGAATCTTTCCTTTGCAAGGAAGTGTTAGCATCATCAAAAAGTATATGCATTGATTCTTCCATGGTCAATGTTTTTCTATTGAAAATCCTATATGCTTTGCTATTTGTTGAATACCCTAGAAATATTCCTTCACAAGATTTAGCATCAAATTTCTTGAGATTGCTGTCTTTGTTATTCAAAATGTAACATTTGCAACCAAAGACATGAAAATATGCAATATTGGGTTTTCTTCCTTTCCATAGTTCATAAGGAGTTTTCTTTAAAATAGCTCTAATGGAAACTCTGTTCAAAATATAGCATGCTGTATTTACAGCTTCTGCCCAGAAATATTTTGGTAAACTGTTTTCATTCAGCATTGTTCTTGCCATTTCTTGCAAAGATCTATTTTTCCTTTCAACAACTCCATTTTGTTGTGGAGTTCTAGGAGCTGAAAATGTATGATAAATACCATTTTGAGAGCAGAAATTTTCAAACAAATTATTCTCAAATTCTTTTCCATGATCACTCCTCAAAGATGTAATGCAATATCCTTTTTCATTTTGAGTTCTTTTGCAAAAGGCTTCAAATATATCAAAGGTTTCATCTTTATGAGCAAGAAAGAAAGTCCATGTGAATCTTGAAAAATCATCAACAATTACAAATGCATATGCCTTGCCTCCTAGACTTCTAGGTGTGATTGGACCAAAAAGATCAAGATGCAACAATTCCAATGGTCTAGATGTAGTTACAACATTTTTTGATTTAAAAGATGATTTTGTGTGCTTACCAAGTGCACAAGCTTTACATTGAAATTCTTTTTCAAATCTTAGCTTTGGAAGTCCTCTAACAAGGTTCTTTCTAGAGAGTTTAGCAAGAGTACTCATGCTAGCATGTCCTAATTTTCTATGCCATAACCATGCACTATCATGTGAAGTCATAAAGCATGTTTCACAATTTTCTTCAAGGCTTGTTAAATCAAGTAGGTAAATATTATCTATTCTAGCACCAGCGAACATAACATTATTTCCATGAATCTCACAATGTGTAGAAGTAAAAACCACTTTAAAACCATTATCACATAGTTGACTAACACTTAAAAGATTATACTTTAATCCTTGAACTAATGCAACATTCTCAATGCAAGGATTTTTACCAATAGTTCCACATCCAACAATTTTAGCTTTGCTTTTATCACCAAATTTCACATAACCTTCTTCTTTCAAGGTAAGAGAGGAAAACTTGCCTTTATTTCCTGTCATGTGCCTAGAGCAGCCACTATCAATGTACCAATGTTACATTTCGGATACTCCTTAGGCAGACCTGAAATCAGTTAACTGTTCTTAGGTACCCAAGCAACTTTGGGTCCTTGGATGTTAGTAACATTAGGTAGGGTTCCTTTGGGCACCCATACTTTCTTTGCCTTAAAGGTTCCTTTCCTAATAGGACAAGCATTAATCATATGACCATTGTGATTGCAATAAAAGCATGTAATACTTGGTTGAGAATAGGATGTAGCTTTAACAAAAAATTGTTTGTATTTTCCATACTTCATAAATCCATCATATCCAATTCCAGATTTTTCATTTGTAAATCTTTGATTCCCAAGAAGTATATCAAGTGTTTCTTTTCCTTTTGTAAATTTAGATAAATCTCTTGTCAAAGATTCAACTTTTTCTTCAAGAATTCTGTTTTTCTCAAGAAGTTGTTCACATACTTCTTTTGATCTGTGAAGCTCATCATTAACTTCCTTAAATAATTTCATTTGAGATTTATAAAATTCATTTTCCTTTGAAACCATACTCAATGAAATATTTTCTGATCTTAAAGCACAATTTTCATGAACTAAAATTTTGCATTTCTTTTAAAAGTTCTATACTTATCATATGTCTTCACAAATGCAAGTTCTAATTCATCAACATTAGAAAGTTCAAGATTTACCTCATTTTCACTATCTTCGATGTGTGAGCTTTCACCTTTTTCTTCAATTGCCATCATACAAGTGTTTGCAGCCTCTTTGTCACTTGTTTCATCATTTGATGAAGAATCACTGTCACTCCAAGTTCTGCCATTGCCTTTTGCTTTTGTCCTTTCTGAACTTATTTTTCTTCTTCAAAGTAGGACATTTTGGCTTAATGTGGCCTGGTTTGTTACACTCATAACAAACTATTTCACTTGAATGATTTGGAGTCTTTGGAGCATATTTCTTTGTGAACTTCTTGTATTTGCTTCCACCTTTTCTAAATGCTCTTTTGAATCTTTTGACTATCATAGCCATATCTTCATCATCATCACTTGAAGCACTTGAATCATCACTTGAATTAGCTTTAAGAGCAACATTTTTCTTTTTCTCATCTACTTTTTCGGATATGAAAGCTATCCCTTTCTTTTTCTTTTGATCACCTTCATTCTCATCTTTCTTATAAATCATCTCATGTGCAATGAGAGAACCAATCACTCATCATAGGTGTATTTTTAAAATCCTTGGTGTCTTGAATAACAGTAGTTTTTGCTTCCCACGTCTTTGGAAGAGACCTCAGAATTTTCTTTACAAGTTCTTGTTCTTCAAATCTCTTTCCAAGAGCTTTAAGTAGATTAACAAGGTCAGTAAATCTGGTACTCATTTCAGCAATGGTTTCACCAGATTTCATCTCAAATAATTCATAATCTCGGATGAGGAGGTTTGCCTTTGACTCTTTTACCACATCAGTTCCTTCATATGTGACTTCTAGTTTGTCCCATATTTCTTTTGCAGTTTGACATCCTGAAACACGGTTATACTCATTAATATCAAGAGCACAATGAAGAATATTAATAGCCTTAGCATTTGTAGAAATTTTCTTCCAATCATTATCATCAAATTCAACTTCAGCTTTAGGAATTTGTACAGTTCCTTCACTGGTTTTATAAGGAATATAAGGACCATCTTTAACTATTCTCCAAGCATCAATGTCAACAGATTGTATAAAGTTTCTCATTCTAGTTTTCCAAAAGGAGTAATTTGTGCCATTAAAAAGTGGTGGTCTAGTGATGGAATAACCTTCAGCTAAGGGGGCAGGTATACCAGCAGAATTTCTAGATGAACTAGCCATGTGTGTGGATCACTCTAAGGGGTTTAATCCTCAAGCAAGAGAGACAAGCTCTGATACCAAATTGATGTCCCAAAATATGTCCAAGAGGGGGGTGAATTGGACTTTAAAAACAATTTTCGGTTCTTGCTCAAAACCTTTGAAAATTGCAGCTAGGTTCAACTAAATTATCTAATGTGAAAAATGAACAATATAGCTCTATTGACAAGTTGACTCAATGTTAAGCTGTATATAATCAGTAAATATATCAGTAAACTGAATACGTTTTTATCACAGCAACTAGAGCAGTATACCAGATATCCTATCTGACGACTGAGATAACTAGCAGAATATATCAGATATCAACAAATTTTGCAAAGAAACTATTTTTCTCGCAATGACAAAATCAACAGCATATGATATCAATTTTCATATCAGCAAAAGCATATCATTCATAAAATTAAAATTGCATAAATGTAAAGAGCAAGGGTTGAGAAAATGAACACTGAAATTTTTATAGTGGTTCGGCTTTAACTAGCCTACATCCACTCTCTCAAAGATCACACTTTGAGTCTTCACTCCACTATTCTTCTCTTTTCAAGGCAAGAGACAAAGCCCTTTACAAATCTTCTCAACAAAGCTTTTACAAGTAGCTTCACACTTCTACCAAGTGTTATCCCAAACACTTATCACAACCAAGCTTCAATAGGTGCTTGAATGACCTCTCACAAATGATAATAATGTGTTGAAAAACTCACTCTCACTCAATTACAACAGCAACTATAAAGAAGAGTTGAGTAAATAAGCCAATGATGAGCAATAAATCACTTTGAGCACTTTGAATGAAAGCTTTAAAGATTTTGAACAGTAGAGGGACTTTCATTAAGTGCAAAATGGCCAAAGGAAGGTGTATTTATAGCTTTGGAACGTTTGTTACCGTTGCAGAACCCATTTGAACGTTACAGATACGAATTTCAAGAAAATAGCCGTTATTTTGTCGTTTTCTGCGATGTTGTGCAGAGTTCAAACAGTTAGCGTACTTGAGAAAATAGCAAACCAGTTAGCATACTAAAATCAGTAGCAAACCAGTTAGCATACCAGGAAAACTTTTCTGCATAACTTTCAAAACTATAAAACTTTACACCAAATCATAGTCAAACACTTTTTGGGCCAGTAATGATATTTAAAAAGAAAATCTTTTGAGGGATTAAAAATAAGCATCATTGACTTTTACTCCTCAATTCTTTTCACAAGAAATCCTAAGAAATAAAACTAACTTCTATACTAGATGTACCTTCAAATCTGATTTTCAATGCAGCCTTGGAAGGTAACCTTTTCTTCTTTTATCTCTTTTGCTTCGTCTTGTGTTATCCTTAGAATGTCATCTTTTCTTCATAAGGACCAATCCATTATAAAATCCTTTTGTCCTTCTTCTTTGAGATACACAACACTTAAAACAATGTTAGTTTGATTCTAGTTGAGTTTTGGTATCATCAAAATCTATGCTCCTTTGAGCTTGTGGGGTCAACAATTGGAAATAGTGGGGTTTGGTAATTTCTGCTCAAATTTTCCTCTTACAATTAAAAAAGAGGAAAAATTAACCAAACAAACCTTTTCTTTTTATCAACTGATGCATGGTGGTGAGTTCATCTACTACTAGATTAACCCATATCACGCCATGTTGGAAAATATATATATAAACACATAGCCTGTTCTTAATTTAAATCGGTTAAAATTTTATTAAAATTGATGCAATTAATTTTAATCAAAACTATCTTAAATGGAATCAGATTATGATTTTCAGTTAAAATAGGAATTGTTTTTACCTTTTAAAAAAAAATTTGAGCTTCATATTTAATCAAACCAAATTAAAGTGAATAAACCAAATTGAAATTGAACATTTCTGTGTATAAGCTTGTGAATTAAGCTATAGCGCATGAATTAAGCTTGAATATAAAATTAAGCAAAGTTTCTTGGCAAGTGACTGGCCATTTAACAACGGTTTTACTTGATGTAGGCTTATGTGAAAGGCGGCGATCATCACATCAAAATCTATTTTTATTTTTCTTTTTTTTTTCCCCTTTTCTTTTAGTAAGGATCACATCCAAATCTTGATTAAGCATTTAAGATAGCTAGCTTATTATAGAACTATTCCTTAAGATTAAATACGCTAATCTAATTAATTATCTACTCAATTTTTATTAGATGAAAAGAGAATTTATTTATATTTAAATAAAATAAATAATATTTTCTCTTCTAAATATGTGAGCACTCTTTATAATATAAAGAGTAAATTCCACAAAATTATAAGAGAATATGCATATGTACCAGTACATTTAATAATCTATCGTCTTCATGATGCTCCAAGGTCAAGTGTGGGATTAGGTTTTTGACTTACTGAAATTTCCTAGCACTTGGGACAGTGTTGGAGAATAATTAAGGGAATGTCAAGACTAAGGAGTTTACCGAGTCACTTTCGCAGACGTAGACGATGAAAATCGTTTATTAATTTGTGCTAGGCCCAATAGCCGTGGAAGACTCACCACTTGGTGAAAGAATTTCATTGATTACATTACATATTACTATGATTAACCATCTCTCTTCTAATTTCTAAAAGGTGTATTTGCTGATTTGTTCGGCATAGCTTGGCGCATACATGTGAAATCACAATATAGATTTGCTGACATGCGCTGATATTTTCAGTTTCAAAAAATTAAAAAAAATGAGAATTCGGCTAAATATTGGCATATTCTCTCTCAGTCTCACTGTTATTTTCCTATCCTTTGACTGTCTTTTTCTCGAGTTGTATGCATTCTGGTTTTATTATTTATTTTATCTAATTTAATAATGTATCCGTTACCCAATTTCTCACCTTTTCCCTGTCATCGTTTCTGAAGTAGATAGATAGAAGTGGAAGAAGTCGTCTTCATTCGCCCTTCTCTTTCATTTTCATTTTCCAAATCAAGAAAGCTCCTCAAAATTTCTCTACCCACTCATCCTTTCTATTCACTTTCGTCGAAAGTTTTAATCTTTTTTCCTTTTTTTTTTTCCTATAATTTTGGAAGCATTGGCACTGCATATTATCAACTCATATCTTTTATAAAAAAAAAAAAAAAGAAAGGTGAGAGCATTGATTAATTAATTAACTGCTTAATTGATGGATTTATTTAATTTCTTTTCATTTAATGGGTAGCATGTTTCAACAGAAAGAAGGATTCTGCAAATCCTTTTCCAGATGAGGAGAGAAGCTTGTTCATGGATCGGAACTAACATTGAGTTCTATTGAGAATGACTTTTTCTACAATAACAAAAGGAAAGTTATTATTTTAATAAAATAATATTGAAGAATGAGAATGAAATATATATATATTTTAAATTAGGAGCAACTGAAACAATTAATCTTTACAAGATTACACCGAGCATAAATTATTAAGAATATGTAATTGTAAAATTTTCACATTGAAAAAACCTGATATGAATAAGAGACATATAAATAGAAATAACTCATAAACCTATTGCTTTAATGTTTTGAGTTAAATATAGTGTCAAACTTGTAAGTTTATTCTTTCACAAAACCTATGACTCTTAGAGGTGCTCGAGTGAGTTTGGTGAAGTAATTAGACTTTTAGTATCAAGTCCATTAGTGTGTTTTTTCATAAGACCCATCAAAAAAATATTCTTAATAAACACTTTAGGCTCTCTAGATGTTCCCTATATACCATTGTATATATTTATGACTTTCAGAAAACTCCAAGTACTAAAATAAGGAATGTCAAAGCTAAGGAAAAATATGAAAATTGAACAAAGGAAGGTCATAGCTTTCTCTGTAACATGTATTAATAAGAAAAAGTATGAAAAATGTATAATTAATAGCTTAATAAATTTTAATTCTAATATTTGAATTGTCTTTAAAATTGTAATATTTTAAACTTAAATTTTAATAAAAATTAATTATAAAAAAATATATAATTAACTAACCAGTTATTTATGTATTATTAATTAAATGTTAATTAATTTTTTTAAATAAAAATAATAAATGAACATATAGTAAATATATAAAATTTGTTTATCCGGTAAAAATATTTATTAAAGAATAAACTAATTCGAGTGTATTGACAATCTATACGAATCAACTGTAACATATACATTATAGCTTATTCAATTTAAAAATAAATAAACTTCTCAAGAAAAAAAAAAGTTAAAAATAGATAAATCCATATTTTGATTCCACCATGCAATTTATCAAAATTTAGTGAAATTTTCTCCAACATATAAATTCAACAGATAATCGCTTTAATTAGTTTGATTGATTTTAATTTTTTTCTTATCAATTTTAAGGAGCCAATCTATTTATTTAAAAAAAAAAAAAGGAAGAGAGACACAGAGAGAGAGGCATCGCAAAGAAAGGTGGCCATACTCAGGAGAACATGGTAATAGGACAATTAATGCTTGTCCCTGTTACATTTATTTGAGAAAATTTATATGATCCCACGGCAACGTTCAAAGGCAAGAGTAAGAAATAATAAATGTGTAATTCCATATTATTATTTTGATAACAATATAGATCCAAGCTAGAATATAGAGACAACGATATAAAATTTGCTTATAAAAAAAAAACAATAATAAAAGAAGAAGGAAACTATAAAAACCAAAGAAGCTGCTAAAAGTGAGAGATTTCTATTTATGGATTTTTCTTGTTTAGGCTTGCTCTATTATGGACTTGTATCTTAAGTCCATAATAAACTGAGACTAGACAATAATTTCCCTCTATTTACAACCATGAAACTGACTTGATCTTGTGGTACTTGAGGAGGAATGCATGTGTCGACTCTCACTAACCCTTGGAACAATGCCTGGGATCTGTTACAGGAAGGGTAGTGCAAGGGTTATTTTCTGAGTGTTTTGGGTCACCAGCTCTCTCCGGTATATTCACCTCCACCTTCATACCTACAAAAGTTGCCTTTGTATGAGGCAGAGTTCTTGCATCAGCCACCAGAGAATTAGCAGTAAGGCTCAGGATTAAGAGGATTAACACCTTAAGGGCTTGAAGAAGGGGTTTCCCGTTTGAGTTCATCGTTAAGTGAAGAAAGAAGGAAAATGGCACAGGAGAGAATAGGAGAAGAGATGAATATTATATATGGTGCAGATCGAAGTTCAACATTAACTTTTTAAGAAAGTCCGACGAAAGTGTAAAGAATTTATATGGAAATGCATTCTATCTTGCTAATCAAGAAACTAATATATTCAGCAATGTAGTATTTCCCATTCTCTAATAATTCTAGTTTTCTTTTGTTTAGATTTTTGCTATATATAATTATTATTATACAGTAATAATAATAATAATTACAGTTTAATCACTCTATTTTTCATAAAAACAAGTTGATTTTTAAGATATTTTTTTGTTAATAAAATATATAGTCATTATGTTAAAATTAAAATTAAAAATAGACATAAAATTAATTAAAATATCATCTGATAAATATATATTCGGGGAAGCAATTCCATTTTGACATTTTCCACAGTTCGAAGACACGTTTTTGCATAGGCAAAGCAATGGAAAGCCTGCAACTTGATGTTTGTCTTTTCTTTAATTGGCCTGAAGAGGAAACTCCAGTGTAAAAAGTCTTACCACTCGGCAGCCATGTTCAAGAAAACTTCCTTGTAGGCCGCAGTGTTAGACTTGATTTATTTTGAATTTCTGGAAAGTTAGGTAACATTTCGATTTTCAAGAATATCTTTAATTTTTATGTTATTTATAATTATCTTATCTTTTATTATTTAAAATAACTTTAAGTTTTAACTAAATTTAAAATTTTTAATTTTATTTATATTTAATTTTACTTAATTAAATTTTTAATTAACTACTAAAATTAATATATTTTAAATAAAATAAAAATATTTTCAAATTAAAAGAAAATAAAGAAACCCTAGAAAATATCACTTAGAAATAGGAGTAGGTGTTTGTAGCAACTTTGAAAACCTTACTCTGTTGTCGAGTTTCAAGATGCAGTTATTGCATCGCTCCTTCAATCAATTCTTTTCCAGTTACCTATATTTTTTTTTATAGAGATTATTTAGTCTAGTGTATATTTTTCCCACTTATATAATGTCACGATCCAACCTATGGGTTAGACCGACACTAGGACTTAAGGCAGCTTAAAGCCCCCAAGTCCCGTAATAAGCCTAACTATTCCTTAACCTAATCCTAATGCCCATATTGAGTCCAATTTCAAGAAATCAATCGGACAGAATTTAACCATAATATGGATCATCCAATGAAGAGTTTTTAACTCACTTAACCTTTAAGCACAATATATAATAATTTGGGAAGCTTAGCTCACCCTCTACATACTCATCATGTCATAAAATCAAATGGGAGCTCAGCTCCCTCTTCTAATCTAATCATACATGTATTTAATAGATTTACAAATCCAACATGGCATTATATCATAGACCCAAATCAAATAAAATACTTCAATACATGCGGAGTTCTAGAATTTAGTAAAATTATACAAAACATAACAGATGTTACTAAACGACTTGCGAAGGAGAGAGGCAGGTTAGAACTCAATAAAGGACCTCCTGTATCCTAGAAAAAATAGGTGAACAGGAGTGAGCGTTCGACTCAGAGAGTAAAATATCGATTTTAAGTACAATTTCTATAGCTATCTAAAACTAATGTATCCGAAAGAGTGGAATGTAGTACCTTCATAATTTTCATACACAAAGCACATCATAAACAACAAAAAGGTAATTTAAAGTACTCATACACCCATATAATATTCAAACAGTACATATATGGGAGCTGATCCCCTATACAGCTCTTTTAATCCAACCTCTGTCAGCGAGTACATCTTAAGCTAGACTTTCGCTTAATAGACTAAATGCGAGGGTTAGCGAGATCATCTCGAGCCGTGCCTACCCCGATTTATCTATAAAAGGATTGGGTCCTAGCGAGTCAAACTCCAGCGACGTCTACCCGTGCTATTCATATCCAATACCACACACCACACGCACACTGCTCCAAATTACCATAAAACAACATCCATAGTAGTTTATCAATTAAGAATGCAATATAAAACGTGTATATTTATAAGTGATGCATGGGCATGCCTGAACATATAATAATATCGAAATTATAATTAAAATTAATATTTTTCTCACAGACATAAACCGAGGTCAATGTGGTAGCTAGGTGGAGGAGGAAGGCTGTCCCGGCTCACCTGACAATTACATTACATTTATTTAATATAATTGACTCAATATAACTTAAAAAGAACCAAAGACACCCAAAGTTGTACAGAAATCTAACAGAGTTTTCCCTATACCTAGGACTTACCCAACCTGCAAAAGGGCTCAAAAATACACTTCTATATCCACAAAGTCACACAACTCAATCACATCACATGGCCCCTCCTGGGCCCATCCAAATAGTCAACGACTACAATTTTTAAAAATTATAATTTAGTCCTTACAACTAAAAACTATCAAAATGAGCTCTAAAAATTCTAAAATTTTACCCCGCGGTCCTTAGCAATATTACTAAGCTAATACAAAAGAAATAATAATTTTTTAATTACCCACGAATATTTTATGAAATTTTATTCTAAACCGAGCGCTATAAAATTGAATAAACTCGGAGTTCGGGTTTACCTATGCCAATTCTGATGCTTGGAACGCGTCCGAGGCGTCTGAAAATAGTAGGGTAGCCTATAACTTTGACACAGTTTCGAAGTGGTTCCAGCAGCTTATCTGCTCAGCCCGAAATTATAAATCCGGATGACGGTCGAATTGCTACGAAATGAAAGTACCTATGCAAAGTCCATAACACTAGGGGTTAGACTAAAATATTTATAGTTATATATAAAATAATTATTTGAAAATTAAGAATGTTACATTCTCCCCCTCTTACAGAAAATTCGTCATCGAATTTTACACAAGACAGAATAAAGAATTATGAGATTACACAGTGGACAAGTACAGGTATTTATTGCGCATGTCTTGCTCTGACTCCTAGGTACACTCTTCTACCGATTGGCTCATCCACAAAACCTTAACCATAGGGATCTGTTTTGACCATAGCTGCCTCATCTGAAAGTCCACTATGACTATTGGCTGCTCCTCGAAGGTTAGGTTTTCCTTTAACTCTACTGTATCAGATTGTAACACATGGGAAGGATTAGGTATATACTTCCTAAGCATGGAAATATGGAACACTGGGTGGCCGTGAGAAAGGCTTGGTGGTATCTCCAATTGGTCAGCAACTGTTCCAACTCTATCAATAACCTCAAAAGGTCCTATGTATCTAGATGGTAGCTTGCCTTCCTTCCCAAACCTCATGACACATTTCATTCGGGAGACCTTTAGGAATACATAATCACCCACTGCAAACTCTACATCCTTTTGCCTAGGATCCGCATAGCTCTTTTGCCTGCTATAGTATCCTTCCTAGCTATCATCATCATTTCACAGCGAAACTCATACCTCAAACCACTCCTTAATCTTTTTCTGACATTTTCAGTACTCACTATACCTCCACTGTGTCTGACTTGATATCTCATAACTTCCATCAGCTTTGGTGCTTACCTCTCCTTCATTGTGCCCTAACGTATCTCTTAGTGACTTCAGTCCCTATACCTCTGTTTCAACAATCTCTGCTTCCTACAGACATGACTTATGTTTCTTATCCTATAGTATTCTATGATATGCTTTCCCGTAGTACCTATCATAGGTATCTTGTTCGACATCTTCACTTTTTCTATGGCCCCATTGGTCAACACCTATGCATCTTCTCATTCTGATGATACTTTGAATTCCCAATTTACTTGTGTCATTACTAAGGTCCTCAAATCAACCCCTGTCCATCTTATGTAACTAGTTATGTAAAGCTTTATCCAAGTGTTAAGTGTTCATATTCTATTTATTAATAGTAGAAAGTGTTAATAGTATGCTCTAGAGCATATCATTTAGTATGTATCTTGTACATGTTTTATTAATAAAAGGTATTATCACTTTTCCGTTTACATAATATATTTATGTGTAATAGATTTTATTAGAAATTCTATTCTTAAGTTGTTAAGAATATGAGTGACAGTATTTCTAACACAAAATATCATAAATTGGTTCACAATCGAGGATACTTCACACAAGACATGACTTATCCAGAAAGATTGTATTCATGTTTGTTCCCAATGTATTTATATGAGATATAAATAAGATGGAATGGTGAGTCTCATGCCATATAATAAACATGATAGACACTTATGCATGATAAGTAGGCCGAACCAGTGACATTTATGACAAGCACATGGAGTTTACTCTTGTCAATGCATTGTCATAAATCATATCAGTGCATATAATCTTTAGACCTGAGATAGCACAGTTATCTTGTATATGGGTGATTTGAGTTTGATACTGCTTTCATATTTGTACTGTGTATGGGTATATGGGCATTTGTTGGCTCGTACTAGTTATATATGAAGGTAGGTGTTGATCAAGATGGAATCTGTTACCCTAAGTAAATAGGGATAAAATCCTATGTTCATTTAATTGTTCTTGATGTTTCAAGTTCCTGGCCAGGACAGATAGATTCAATCAGAAAAGAGTTTCTGATGAGAAAAATCTTTTTAATAAAAAACTAGAATTAAAAGAACATAATATTCATAGCAAATGGAGTTTGACATAAACCATGACTCCAGCTCAAATTGAGATTTTGTAACAGAGAGATTCTAGTGCATGGTAACATATGATTATATATTCATTAAAGGTAAACCTTATTCTGATTGGGTAGCCATGACATGTTATGCTAGGTGTTAACCATGGTCTATGAGATGCATGAAATGATTTAGAGAAATCATTTATAGTAAAAAAGAGTTCTGATGATATTAAGAGTTGATATTATATCTCATTGCCAATTAGTGATAAACCTAGTAAGTCACACACATACACAAGTAATCTCCAAGTTAAATGTCATTTAATTAATTATTTAAAGAGTTTAATTGATTAATTAAATAGGTTTGGTTTGCAATTAGATTGTAAAGTCCCTAGTATGACTTGAAACAAAATCTAGGTTATTGGATGTATAATATAAGTTAAATTTATATTTAAAGTGTTTAAATATGAATTTAATTATGAGAAATTAATTAATAAAGATTAATTAATTAATTTATATTTGATATAAATTGATTAGAAGAAAAGAAATAATTATTTTGGATTGAGAACTCAAAATTAAGATACAAGGGTATTTTGGTCATTTCACAAGGTGACATGTGGCACCATGAGATGGTGACACATGGCACTACACATTAGCTTGTCATTTATCTTTTAATCATGTAAGATGATCAAAGTCAAGATTAAATCTAAGTTTGACACTTGGCACAATGTGATTGGGTCAATTAAACTAAGAGCCAATCAGAAGATGACATGTGGCAAGGGTTTTAAGTGATGACCTAGCTATATAAGGGAAAGGATGAAAGAACAAAATGCAATATGCTATTCTCTCATTTTGTGCCGCCACCTTTGAGCCTCTCTTCCTCTCTTCTTCTTCATCTCTTATCAATTCAAAGAGAATTGCTAACATTCTCTTGAGTTAAAATTGCTAGAAATCGTTTTTAGTGTCCTATATACATCTATAACATCTCTAAAGGCAAAATCTTAATTTCTAATTGATTAGATAGGCTTGAGAAGCTGTTTAAGGGGCTGCCATTGGTGATCTTGGTGTGGATAAGCTAGAGGGACAACATCTGGTGTCCTAGGTGCATCTCAAAGGTACCAAACATAACTACAATCCATCAAAAGGTTTGTGCACATGTTCTTGAATTAATCTAGGGTTCTAATGAATTAATTTGTTAATTCTAAAATATTAAATGGCAAATGTAGATCCAAAAACATATTAAAAGTGTTTTAATATGTTGTTTAACATTGAAATCAATTAGGTAAATAATGAATCTTGCATAATGCATGAGATCCTAGAAGAAATTTTTTGAATTCAATATTTTAAACTAATATTTTTCATGCTTCCGCTCCTTCAGAAAGTGGGCTGAGCCTCTTCTCTAACCTAATAAAAGTCTATGTATTCTTAAGCCATCCACTCAAAACAACTTATCATATCCTAATCTTTTTCTGAAAAGAGAGTTACTTGTCTTCTGCTTGAAATTTCTTACTATCTGACATGCTTCCTGATACATTGGTACTTAAATCGAGGCTCCATTATTCCTTTATCTTACCATTTCACCATAATTTGTTTTAAACATCCCTTAGTGTGTCCCTAACGTACTTATTCCTTCTTATCCTCATCATTGTAACTAACTCTACTGAGCTTTTCGCCTATCCTTTGGATCTCATCTTCTTCTTCTTCTTCTTCTTCTTTTTTTTTTTTTTTTTGCTAGTGTTGATATCTTTCCAACTTATTGTACTTATTCTTTAACCTTTGTCCTTTCTCACCCTTATGTCTTTCCTTCAAGGATATCCATCCCAACATCTACTTTGACTTTTTTTTTTTTTTTTTTTTATCTCTTAGTCCTATCTTGATTACTAGTTCCATTACTTCTGGGATTCTAACCTTACGATTGACTCCTATCAGCAAATCTTTCACATTATGTAGCACTTGTAATTGACCTTGGAAAATTCTTTTTGTGTCTCATTTCCTAACTTAACCATTAGATCATTATCATTCCCAACTACCCTTTGTAGGAAATTGCTCATCATAGTTAGATAGAAGCCCTTAAAACTATAAGTTGCAGTTGAACTAACATGGCTGTGAGAAATGTGCTCTAGGTTATAATTTTGATCAAGATGCTTCACGTATTTATTCTCCTTAATACAACCACACATACTGCCCACGGCTCTCCAGGCTTCAACCTTAAAGTTACCATCATCAACAATTTCATCCATTAAAACTTATTCACTACTAGCTCTTCCTCTAGCTTATAGTTCAGAAGGGTTGTGAGCCCTGGTGACTAACTCGACTTAATTCTGGTCACTACTCTAATCGTCTTTTCATATATAATATCAGGTACACGCTTACCGTCATTTTCTTTTTAAGAAGAATGTGTACAGACTAGTGCCTATCAGGTTCTTAAATACTAAGTCATTACAACATTATTTCCCTTGCTTATGTAGACTTCTAGCACCAAAGATACGATCTAAACTTGAAGAGAAGGAGAAATCTCCTCCTACTGATATCAACACACCATTTATGTCTCTTGGTCTTCTCCTTGAAATTTCATCATCTCTATATAAGATATCAACTACAGCAATCCTTCTGTTGTACCACTGATTTGCCTAATATATCATCTTAAGATTTTTTATCTCCACTTGTGCTCCATTTCTACCTTTTTATGCCTATCTTAACTCTTTTGCATCCCTATATTTTACTGTATTCAAGAAGATACCTCTCACTAATAAACTCTTCCAAAATGGATTCTAATCATGCTTACTGTCATAACTCTTATCCTTATACTTCTCAGTGACTTGTGACTGTCACTCATACATATCTCTTTTGGCTCTATCTCCTCCTGTTGTTCTATCACTCATTTTCATTAATGTTTCCTTATAAAGTGACCCTATTGGTCATACTAAAAATGCTTACCTAATCCTTGATCACAAACCCCATAATTGCTATCTCACCACCTCTATTTAGGTCTTGAGCCTATGTGCCATTTTCCACCATCCTTTTTGTTCGTCTTGCCTATTTGAACCATTAGGTTTACTTTTATTTAACTTACTACTTATTAATTCACTCTTTTGCCTGATAGGATAGTTCAAGACACCATTGCACATCCTATAACTTTTACTTGCTCTGGTTGCATTCCTTAACTAACTTTCCTCATACTGTTAGTAGTCTAAATGGACTTATCTCATTGCTACCTATTCTATCTTGGAAATAGGAATAGACAAAGTTTGATCCATATCCTGTAACTCTGAACCCCATGTTTTGGCTCCTGAACTGCCCGAACCATGACCTGCTCTAAGTCCTACACTTTTGGATTCTATATCTTGACAACTATCCTCACTCATGTACCCTCGTTCTAGGTTTTTTAATATTGCCTTTCAGTTCATCCTATTTACCTTGCTTAGGATGGCACTTTATATACCTTATATCACACTTTGATCTTCCAAACATTGTCTATTTTTGGCTATTCAGTTTGCTCTTTAATTCATATTTTTTTATCTTACCCAAAGTAGAACTTGACTATTTTATTCTTTAGTGCTACTCTCCTTCTTGATCTGACTATCTTGTTAGGAACTTATATCCCTTCACTATCTCTATCAAATTATCAACACCTTGATGTTACTCAAAATTGGTGCTCTAGCCACTCTGGCTGGTACTTTCATTGTCATTCGAATTTCTCTCCTGTTACATCTAAAACCAACTATCCAAATTTTCATTTCTATATTTTCTTTTATCTACTGATATTTTATGACTTATTTTTGCTGACTTGCAGTCATTGTCCTTTCCTCTATTTAACTCTAAACTACCCTCTAATACCTCAAGGAGGGAATCTACAGGATCTTTTTTTTCCCCTTACTACCCCAAAGCTCTACATCCATCATGATCCGATCTCTTATGATCCTTACAATGAAAATTGTACTCTCCCTAGGGGATACCTGAGCCACTATTTCCTATCACACCACAGTCCCATTTAGGACATCATTCCACAGATCATTTTATTAGTGGTACTCTTCTTTCTCTCCTAAGAAAATATTATCATACTCTACAGTATAACTGACTGCAGGAGAGGTACTACCTCAACCCCATTACCACATCTATATAAAGCTGTATGCTCTCTTTTTATATTGTCAACCTTCCAAGAATGTCATTTCGCAGGCTACGAATATTATTCATAATCTTCAATCTCCTTTAGGGAGTAGAGTCGTACTTAAGCTCAAATGTCACATGAAGGAGGTGCTATCTTCATTAAACTTTAGGCAAAAGGTCCATTGCAATGCCAAAACTATCTAAGACCCTATATTAGAGACCAAATGGCCTTACCCTATAGGTGTTACCTTTAATTTATGACTATATTGAAACCTCTGGTCTTATAGCAATTCCTAATGTCACTATAGCTCATGCTAGGTAATCAGTCACTAACTCTAGCTACCTTACAACTATGACCTTTCGATATTCTAGCTCTAATTTAAATCCCTAACTAGGATTTCCAAACCCCTTTGCAAAAATTGAGCCTTGTTCTAGCATAACTGTACTAAAGCAAAGACTGTCTACACCCTCATCATGATGCACCACGAGGAAGCACGTAGCTCTACATAATAATCTTATGTTGGCACTGTAATATGTAGCTTACAATACAAATATAAAAAATATTGCACAGGTACTACGATACGTCTTAACAAACTAGGTTTTTCAATCTCTTATCTCCCTCAAATCCACCGATCTCATAAACTTATTTTGACTATGATATCCACTGACAACTACCAACAGTGATACATTTGCCCTAATCTAGGGCAACTATATTGCCATAACTCACCTTTATGTCCTCTTGTCTTGCACTAAATAGGCACGCCAATTAGCCCTATACTGACAAAAACACATAACTTTATGGAATACATATACCCATGGTAGACCTCAACACATTTGCTAACTCTTGTTTATATTGCCATGTACTGTTCAAAAAATAAGACACCAATCTGAAGCACTTTTACACTGCTCAAGGAATAACGCAGAATTTAAAAATAAAGAATTATAGAAAAAGATGAAACAGAATCCTATACTCCGCATGTGACAACTCTAGGTACAAACTTTCTCATGAACCTAAAGCCTAAGCTCTAATACCACATTTGTCACGACCCAATCTATGGGTCGGACCAGCACTAGGACCTGGGTCAGCTTAAAACCCCCGAGGCTCGTAGTAAGCATAACTATTCCTTAACCTAATCCTAAGGCCCATATTGAGCCCAATTTCAAGAAATCAACCGGACAGAGTCCGGCCATAACATGGACCATCCAACGGGGTATTTTTGACTCACACGACCTGTAAGCACAATATATAACAATTTGGGAAGCTCAACTCACTCTCCACATACTCATCATGTCATAAAATCAAATGTGAGCTCAACTCCCTCATCCAATTCAATCATACATGCATTTAATAGATTTACAGATCTAACATGGCATTATATTACTGACCCAAATTAAATAAAATACTTCTAATACATGCGAGTTCTAGAATTTAATAAAATTATACAACACATAAGACATTACTAAGCGACTGCGAAGGAGAGAGAGGTTAGAACTCAATAAAGGACCTCCTATATCCTGGAAAAAATAGGTGAACAGGAGTGAGTGTTCGACTCAGAGAGTAAAATACCGATTTTAAGTATAATTTCTATAGCTATCTAAAGCTAATGTATCCTAAAGAGTGGAATACAACACCTTCATAGTTTTCATACATAAATCATATCATAAACAATAAAAAGGTAATTTGGAGTACTCACACTCCCATATAATATTCAAATAGTACATATATGGGAGTTGATCCCCTATACAGCTCTCTTAATCCAACCTCTGCCAGTGAGTACATCTCAAGCTAGACTTTCGCTTAATAGACAAAATGAGAGGGCCAGCGAGATCATCTCGAGTCGTGTCTACTACGACTTATCCATAAAGGATAGTGTCCTAGCGAGTCAAGCTCCAGCCGCGTCTACCCTTCCTGTCCATATCCAATACCACATGCCACACGCATGCCAACACACACACACTGCTCCAAATTACCATAAAACAATATCCATAGCATTTCATCAATTAAGAATGCAATATAAAACGTGCTTAGTGTTTAACTACATAGATATATATTTATAAGTAATGCATGGGTATGCCTGAACATATAATAATATTGAAATTATAATTAAAATTAATATTTTACTCACAGACGTAAACCGAGGTCAACGTGGTGGCTGGGTAGAGGAGAAAGGTTGTCCCAGTTCACCTGACAATTACATTACATTTATTTAATATAACTGACTCAATATAACTTAAAAAGAACCAAAGACATCCTAAGTTGTGTCGAAAATCCGGCAGAGTTTTTCCTATAACTAGGACTTACTCAACCTACAAAATGGCTCAAGAATACACTTTTATATCCACAAGTCACACAACTCAATCACATCACATGGCCCCTCCTGAGCCCATCCAAACAGCCAACAACCACAATTTTTAAAAATTATAATTTAGTCTTTACAACTAACACTTTTTGCAAAAACTACCAAAATGAGCTCTAAAAATTCTAAAATTTTACCCCGCGGTCCTTAGCAATATTACTAAGCTAATACAAAAGGAATTATAATTTTCTAACTACCCATGAATATTTTATGAAATTTTATTCTAAACCTAGCACTATAAAATTGAAGAAACTCAGAGTTTGAGTTTATCTATACTAATTCTGATGCTTGAAATGCGTCCAGGGCTTCTGAAAATGGTGGGTTGGCATATAACTTTGATCCAGTTTTGAAGTGATTCCAGCAGCTTATCTGCTCAGCCCAAAAATGTAGATCCGGGCGACGGTATAATTGATATGAAATGAAAGTACCTGTACAAAGCCCACAACACCAAGGATTAGACTAAAATATTTATATTTACATATAAAATAATTATTTAAAAATTAGGGATGTTACGTAAAAAAATAAAACAAGTAAAATTCACTCTCTTATTTGGTGAAAGATCCATTTTCATGTGAGTGAGGAAACACTAAATTTATATGCTCCTGATGCACTGTACAATTTTCCTTAACATATTTTACATTGATAGCTTAATAAATTTTAATTCAAAAATATTAGAATCGTTTTTAAAATTGTGATATGTTGTGTTCGAATCTCAATAAAAATTCATTATAAAAAAAAATAATATATAGCTAACTAGTGAGTTATTTATATACATTAAGTAGTTAAATTGTGGGTATAAATTTTGGCTTTCATTTAAAATAATATGAATATATACTTCTAAGGACAAATATTTTTAACATAAAAATATAAAATATTTAATATATAACATCATATTATTAATTAAATTTTAATTAATTTGTTTAAATAAAAATAATATATAAACATTGTAATTAATATATAAAATTTTAATCTATACGAATCAACGGTAACATATACATTATAATTTATTCAAGTTAAAAATGAATACCCTTCTCAGAAAAAAAAAAACAGATAATTGTAATTACTAAATAAATTTAATTAGTTTAATTGATTTTTCTTTTAATTTTTTGCGTCTATCAATTCTAAGTTGCCCATCTATTTATTATTTTTTATTTTTTTTGAAAGAGAGAAATAGAGAGAGGGGTTGGTATAAGCAAAGGTGGCCATATCCAGAACAACATGGTAATAGGACAATGCTTGTCTACCAAGGAAATTTCTACGATCCAATGGAAGCGTAATTTCATATTATTATTTTGATAACAACATAATTTCAAACTAAAAATTAAGAGCCTTCGGACTCTTATATCAGTTATGGATGTGTGTGTATGAGTTTATAAGTGTTATCAAAACTTATCCCAGTCAACAATTGTCTGAGAGTGAGTGTTGATACAATAAGTCTTATATTTCTGTGTGTGTATGTGTTTTCAAAGAAAAAAGCAAATCCTAAGAGGTGAAGTTTGATTTTCGATGTGGCTCAATAGTTTAATGAAGTCCACGAATTAATAGATGTGTCTATTAGAGTTAAGTTTTCAGACTCCACATCAGTTGTGTACTTGAAATTGAAATTTCGACGTAAGAAAATAATTAGAAGTTCCTCCAATCCCATTCCATTTTGACATTTTCCACGCTCCTAAGACGAGCGCGTGTCTATATATATATAAAAGGCAATGCGATGAAAAATACATAAAAGAGAAAATTCTTTTTAGATTATATATTTTAAAATATAAAATATATAATAAAATTTACTTATTAAATATAAATTTTATATATTTATATATTAAATATATTAAATTTTGATAAAAGGCAATGCTATGAAAAATACGTAAAAGAGAAAATTCTTTTTAGATTATATATTTTAAAATATAAAATATATAATAAAATTTACTTATTAAATATAAATTTTATATATTTATATATTGAATATATTAAATTTTGATAAAATTTTTTCTAAGATCTATCTATTAATTTAAGCCTAAAAATGCGACAGCTATTATTTGTTTTTTTTTTTTCTTTAGTTGGCCGGAAGTTTAGTCATTGTTCAACAAACTTCTTTGCATGGTTAGACTTGACTTAATTTTAAATTTAAAATATAAATACGTCAATTTTATTAAACCTTATTTAAAATATAAATTGAAGATATTTAAAATATAAATTGAAGATCTTCAATTCTCTTCTTTATTTATTTTTTAAATGCTTTATTAAACCTTAAAAAATATATATATATTCTTCTATTTTTATTCCCCTCTAGATGAATCGAAGAGAAGATCAATCATAAATCTCCATCTACTCATTTGAACTAGGCTCATACAGAAAAAAAAGGAAACATGAAATACAAACGAAATAAAAAAAATTAAAAAATTAAAACGTTATCTTATTTATAATTATTTAAAGAAATACTAATAAATAATTTGGTATAAAATTTTTCTTTCTGATTTAACTCAAACAATGGTGTTTGATCGAGTTAATTAGCTAGATTCTCCTTGGTTATAATGAAAGTAAATTTCTGGACAAATCTCTCTCCAAATCAAAGAAACACATCTGCCGGCCAATTGGAACTAGTGGGGTTTGGTAATTTCTCAAAATTTCCTTTTACAATTAAAAAAAATATATTTTTTTAATCAAATGATGCATATTTATTTATTTATTTTTTAAATAGATAAATTGAAAGGGTGAGAACTCAAAATTAAATCTATTAAATAAACGTTTTTAGTTACTAAACCCAAGTTAGTGCATGCATACCTACTCTAGATTAACCAATATCATGCCATATTAAAGAAAATATCTCTATATAAGCTTGTGGATATTAAAGAAAATATCTCTATATAAGCTTGTGGATAGCGTACGAATTAAGCTTGTATATAAAATTAAGCAAAGTTTCTAGGTAAGTGATTGGCTAGGACACAGCAATTTAATCATTTTTTATCAATATGTCTACTTGATATAGCCTTATGTGAAGGCGATCATTATCTCACACACACACATATACATATATATATATATATATATATATATATAAAGAGAGAGAGAGAGAGAGGGGATCACATCTAAATCTTGATTACACAAACGTCATGTTATCTGGCCTCTAATATATGGTTATTTCATTAAAGAATAATATAGTAATGAGAAAAAACTTTTACAATCCAGTTTGATGAATTTTGGAATTTTTAAGCTGGCTAGCTTATTTCAGAATCATTCTTTTAGAAAATTTAAGATTAATTAATTAAGTTAATTTAATTAGAGGTATTTGATTTAACTTATAAAAATTAGCTTATAAGTTAAATTAAACTTATAAATATTTTTTTGTCTATCAATTTATTTTTTTATCTATAACTTATATGCATTTAAAACTTTTAAATAATACCATATTTGATTAAAGTAATTATAATTAATTTGTAAATAGTTGACTGTTTAATAAAAAATACCTTATAAGTATATTTGTTGTTAAAATTATTATAAAAAATATTAAATAAGGTTGGTGATGAAATTTTAAAATTAAATTATGGTCCATTATTTTCTTTATTGATGGTTTTCCTTTGCAATTCATAGTTATTAATTTGAGAATAAATTAATTAAGTTATTTTAAAGATAAAAAAAAATATTATATTAACTAAGAATTAGACATAAAATATGATAGATTTTCGTAATATATGAAATTTATAGGCTTTCTTTGATTAAAATTATTTGAAAAAAAAAATCAACTAAATTTTCACATAATTATGTTTGAATTTTTTAAAATATAATTTATTTTAATTAAAAAAATTAATTTTTTTATTTCAAATATAAAATTAAAAAAAAAATAATTAAATTGAATCCTTGAATTTTCAAAGAGAAAGATCGATGGAGAAAAATATAATTACATTGCCTAAAATTAATTAATTAAATATACACTTGGCCAACAAAATGACACCTGTACCATTTATCAAACTATGTAAAAATATTCAGCAAAGGTGACGCGTCTGTTCCAACTTTTAACAGTCAAAAGCAGGAAATTGTTACGTTCTTGCATGGAAATTTTTCATGAAGTTGCATCAGAGCAATATCTTAATTATCTAGCTGGATTTTACACTAAGTAATTATCACCATTATATGTCGGTACAAGCCGTGTAGATCATGCATACTTTTATATTTTTATAAATCAGATATATATAAATATATATATATATATATATATATATATATATATATATATATATATATTTTTTTTTTTCTTACATAATAATATAAGAATATTATTTGGAGGTAACAAAGAAACTGAGTGGAAGACACAGGGAGCCCTATATCTCCAATCCATTGTTGCGTCTCTTTTCTGATTATTGCCGTATCGTTTATGCTCTTCCATTTTTGTCTTTTCCCATTTGTTTTTAAAGCATATTTAGAATGCAATATATAATTTCTCAACAAGAAAAATATGTAATCAAAATACTAAATGAAGCTAGAAATTCGTCTTTGAGGGAGTTAAAAATAAATATTAAAAAAATAAATAAGATTTAAAAAAAATATAGAAATAAAATTAAATAAAAATATAAAATATTAAGAAATAAAATTAAATATTATAAAAATATGAATGAAATTGTTGTCCCAAAATAGTCCAAGAGGGGGGTGAATTGGACTTTAACAATTTTTCGGCTCTTGTAGCATAATGAAAAATTGTGGCTTTGTTCAACTAGGTGCTTTTCAATATAAAATGAAAGTTATATATGCTTCAACTATGTGTTCCTAAGTTGCAATTCAAGTCTCAATCAATGTATATGGCAATATTTGACAAAGCATCCATCATACAATATACAACTAATTTTTCAAGTCACTCAATATGTCTACAAATTTATCAATTCAATCAATTCAACCAACATTCAATATCATGTATATAAGGAAAAATTTAAGTTGCACAAAAGTAAAGAGGTCAAGTTTAGAGAGATCAAAAACAATGATTTTTATAGTGGTTAGAGCAACTAGCCTACATCCACTCTCTCAAAGAGCCCTCTTTGAGTCTTCTCTCCACTATTTGCTCTTTTGAAGGCAAGAGACCAAAAACCCTTTACAACTTTTCAACACCAAGCTTTTACCAAGGTAGCTTGAAACCTTCACAAGTGCTATCACAAGCACTTTCTCTCTCAAGCTTCAATAGGTGCTTGTACAACCTCTCTTAAATGCAATTCAATATTTCAACACTCACTCTTACTCAATACAAATCAAGCTATAAAGAAGAGATGAGTTGATTTGCCAATGGTAGCTCAAAATCTTTAAAGCTCTTGAATGAAAGCAATAAATGAAAAATCAATGTTGGAGTTCAAATGTAGGCTTTCATCAAGTGTAAATGAAGTAGAGAATGTGTATTTATAGTCCCAAATCATTTTAGACTGTTTGAAACCCTTTTGGAACGTTATACACACTGCCCAAGACAAAATAGCCGTTATTTTGTCCTTTTGTGCGAAGTTGAGCGACTACGATAAATTAGCAAACTAATGAAATTTTAGGAAGCGATCGATGGCTGGTTAGTAAACTAAAGTTTTTAGCAAACTTATTAGCAAACTAAAAAATTTAGCAAACCAGTTAGCAAACTAAGTCAACAGTTGCATATCTCAACTTGCAATGTCAAATGATTTAGACCTTTAAAAAATATTTCAATGGTAGTATCCAAGGTCATGGTGAGAAAAAGTAATCAGAAAATAAAATTTTATTTTTGAGCTCTATATGACTAAATTCTCATCCATTCTTTTCACAAAAGACCTAAGACTCACTCTTTAATACTATGCCTTTCATACCTTTTCTTTGAGTCTTGGCTTCCATAGTCTTGTCCTTTTCTCATCTTGAATTTGTCTTGAAATGCCTTTGAATATCCTTTCTCCTTAGATGCAACTTCAAGAATTCTTTTAGTAATAAGACAAAGAATCTACACATCACTTTTAAGTTGGGTTAGATAGATTCTCTTTGAGTTTTGTTATCATCAAAATCAATGCTCATTTTGAGCTACACGGGGTCAACAATCTCCCCCTTTTTGATGATGACAAAACTCAACTGAATCAACAATAAAAAATAAAAGTGTGTGAAAGTTTATGTGAGTATGTAAATCCAAGTATAGTATACCGAAAATGCTCCCCCTAAATATATGCACATAATTTCCAAGAAATCTATTATAAGCTCCCCCTGAATTTATGCTATAAAGCATATTCACAATTCGCAAATATAAACACTAGTATAAACACATATCCATCAACACAAGTATCAACACATATTCACATATCATCACACTTCACAAGTATATCAACACATTTCCATATTTCCATGTTCATCAACACAAGTATGAACACATATTCACATATCCATAACCATCATATCCATCCTATTCTCCCCCTTTTTGTCATCAATCAAAAAGGAAACAGGAGAAAAGAACCCAAAAAGAATCATGTTAGCCCAAATTTAAACGCAGTAAGGTGTGCAGTAGCAAACTAAAAACCAATAGTAGCAAACAGACTAGTAAACTAAAAATAAAGCTCACTCATAAGAACCACCCTTTTCAAACCTTTTCTTTCTTCCATCAGTGTCAGAGTGTATATCTCGAAGCACAATCAAATCAGTCCTAGAGCTTTCCTTAGAAACATTTACATTTAGCTCTTTAAACACAGCAGTCAAGAGATGTGCATAAGGCAGTTTTCCAATTCCATAAGCTTTGCACATGTTCTTGAAAATTAAATAAGTCAAATTCATTCTTACTTTATTCACAATGTGCCACATAATACACATGTCCAAGTGACTCAAATAACCATAGCTACCAGATTTAGGACAGAAAATGTAGTTCACCATACTGTGAATGATTTTGATGTGTTGAAGGGCTTTTGTGCTAGTGGACTTTTCATTTGCGGCAGTGTTAACAGGGAACACTTTGTTTTCAAACTCAACCAAATTGAATCCTGCCACCTTAGCAACATCCTTATGTGTTGAAATTTTATTTCCATCATTGGGCAATTTCAAAGCCGTAGCTATCAGTTCAACAGAGACACCATATATACTGTTATTCAAAACAACCTCAAATTTGTCCTCATCATCAATCATTCTTAAAGTCCTATAAAAATCTTGAACAAGCCTAGGGTAATACTCATTTGCACATTCACACACATCCAACCATCCTTGAAACTCAAAAAGCTCTTTGAATTGAAAGTTTACCTGATTAAAGTACTCCCATTTGATAAATTTGCAATCTAACAATGCTTTATCCACTGGGCCTGAAGATTTTACGGCACGCATTTTTCGTTGGGTATCAATCCCTGACTTCTGCCGTTTCTTTTTCTGTTCTGGCGTCATTTTAGTGGGTTCGACACCTTTGGATGGATTTGAAGACTCACTAGCTGATTTCGATGCAGGTAAATTTTTCTTCCCTTTCAATTTCTTCCGCAATGTAGCAACAGGAATATCGTCGGAGGCTGACGAGGAAGACGAAGCAGCTGCAGCAACTGGAGACTTGCGTTTAGCACGAGCCATTGACGGGAAAGAAAAAAAAAATGGTGAATTTGAACACTGGTTTTTCGGTGTGTTAGGAGTGGAGAAGAGAGGAGAGACGAGAGGTCTGATGGGTTTGGATAAATTTTGCCGGAAAGAAAATGGGTCTATTTTGGAGGTGTAGTGAACCGAAGCAGAAGAGAGAGAGAGTGACGGTTTCGTGTGGCAGAGGTTTTTAAGTTCTCTTGAGTCCCGCGCTTTTTTATTTCAGTGTACTTTCTCTGAACCTATTTTCTCCTTTTTTTTTAATTATTTCAAACAAGTCTATCTATCTTTATATGCACAAATATATATTTCTACATGTCTGACACAGCAGTGAAAATGTGATATCAAATGTGAAAAGATAAATGCATTGGTGGACACGCAGAAAATTTCAAGCACAATCACGTTTTGGTTTGAGATTTGAACAGTACACGATATAGCAAACTAATTTTAGTCACGCAATATTAGCATACAACTTAGTAAACTAATTTCACGAGTACACAAACAAGTTAGCTAATATTCTTTAAAGATTTCTTAGCAAACCTATATCACAGTAGATCACTCACACATTGAAATTAAATTTCAAGCAAATGGTTCACACATACCAATTTCCCTTCTAATTCTACAAAATGTTTCTTCATTAAGAGGTTTTGTAAAAATGTCAGCAAGTTGATTTTTAGAGGCAACAAACTCGATTTTGATATTTCCATTTTGAACATGATCTCTAATAAAATGATGTCTAATCTCAATGTGTTTAGTTCTTGAATGTTGGACTGGATTTTTGACCAAGTTTATGGCACTAGTGTTGTCACACCTAATTGGGACAAGATTATATTTTAGACCAAAATCTTTCAATTGTTGTTTCATCCATAAGATTTGAGCAACACAACTACCAGCAGCTATATATTCTGCCTCAGCTGTGGATAAAGCTACTAAAGTTTGTTTCTTACTGTGCCAAGAAACTAGTGCAAGACCAAGAAATTGACAAGTACCTGAAGTACTTTTTCTATCCAGTCTACTTCCAGCAAAATCAGAATCACTATAGCCAACAAGATTAAATGATTCACACTTTGGATACCATAAACCAATTGATTGTGAGCCAATGAGATATCTAAAAATCCTTTTAACTGCACTTAGATGTGATTCTTTTGGACATGATTGAAATCTTGCACACAAGCAAACACTAAAGTGTATGTCTGGCCTAGATGCAGTAAGATACAAAAGAGAGCTAATCATACCTCTATAAAGCTTTATATCCACTTCTTTACCTTTTTCATCATTGTCAATTTTGATTGTTGAACTCATAGGAGTGCCCATGCTCTTCAAATCTTCCATTTTAAATTTCTTTAGCATATCCTTGATGTACTTTGATTGATTTATGAAGATGCCATCTTTCATTTGCTTAATTTGAAGTCCAAGGAAAAATGTGAGCTCACCCATCATACTCATTTCAAATTCATTCTGCATAATCTTGGAAAATTTCTTGCAAAGAGATTCGTTAGTAGCACCAAAAATTATATCATCAACATAAATTTGCACAATGAGCATATCATTATGATGCTTCTTAACAAAAAGTGTTGTATCCACTTTGCCTCTTTGAAAATCATTTTGTAAAAGGAATTTACTAAGCCTTTCATACCATGCTCTAGGAGCTTGCTTTAAACCATATAAAGCTTTAGTAAGTTTATAAACATGATTTGGATGCTCATGATTTTCAAAGCCTGGAGGTTGTGCAACATACACTTCCTCATCAATATAACCATTTAAAATGCACTCTTGACATCCATTTGATAAAGGATAAAAGGCTTGTAACATGCAAAGGCACACAACATTCTAATAGCTTCAATTCTAGCAACCGGAGCAAAGGTTTCATCAAAATCAATCCCTTCCTCTTGGTTGTAGCCTTGAGCCACTAGTCTAGCTTTGTTCCTAACAACATTGCCTTTTTCATCCATTTTGTTTCTAAAAACCCATTTAGTACCAATAATTGAATGATCTTTTGGTTTAGGCACTAAATTCCAAACTTTATTTCTCTCAAATTGATTTAGTTCTTCTTGCATGGCAAGAATCCAACTTTCATCATTTTGAGCATCTTTAAAGCATTTAGGTTCAATTTGAGAAACAAAAGCAACATTACCAAAATATTTTCTCAATTGTGCTCTAGTCATCATCCTTTGAGATGGATCATCAATAATGTCTTCTTGAGGATGATTTCTATGGAATTTCCATTCGTTAGGTAAATCTTCATGTTGGGGCTCATTTACTTGTAATTCTTCCAAATTTGGCATTTCTTCATTAATTTGATCTTCATTGGCACCATGGACATCTATTATAGTTTCTCCTTGAGTTTCCTCATCTTTGTCATCAACTTGTTCCATTTCTTGACTTGATATTAAATTTTCTTTTCCAAAAATCTGCTCATTATTATCATCACAAGTATTTTTCATTCTAATAGAAGGGTTAGTCTCATCAAACAAAACATGAATAGTTTCCTCAATAACCAAAGTTCTTCTATTGAACACTCTATAGGCTTTACTCTTTGTTGAATACCCAAGAAAGATTCCTTCATCGGATTTAGCATCAAATTTCTTTAAGTTTTCCTTCTTGTTATTTAAAATATAGCACTTACAACCAAATGCTTTGAAATATGAAATATTTGGTTTCCGCCCAAAAGTATTTTGGCAAATTATTTTCACTCAATATAGTTCTAGTCATTTCTTGCAAAGTCCTATTTTTCCTTTCCACTACCCCATTTTGTTGTGGTGTTCTAGGAGCTGAAAAATTATGATTGATTCCATGTTTATCACAATATTTCTCAAATAAGTGATTTTCAAATTCAGTTCCATGGTCACTTCTTATAGAGGAGATGCAAAAGCCTTTTTCATTTTGAACCATTTTACTAAAAGAGGTAAATTTTTCAAAAGTTTCATCTTTATGAGCAAGGAAAAATGTCCATGTATATCTTGAATAGTCATCAACAATAACTAAAGCATATGACTTCCCACCAAGACTAGTAGGAGTTACGGGTCCAAATAGATCAAGATGAAGCAATTCTAATGGCTTAGTGGAAGACACAATATTTTTAGATTTAAAAGATGCTCTAGTATGCTTTCCTAGTGTACATGCTCTACATTGAAATTTATTTTCATAATTAATCTTAGGAAGACCATTAACAAGCTCTTTCTTAGACAATTTTGAGAGTGTATGCATGCTTGCATGACCCAGTCTTCTATGCCACAAATAACTAGAGTTATCAAGAGATACTAGACATGTACCATGATTAGTTTCAAAATTATTCATGTCAAGCAAGTAAACATTATTGGATCTATTGACAATGAACAATGTGTCATTATCTAAATTATTGATTGTACATAGGGAAGAAGTAAACTTTACCTCAAAACCTTTATCACAGAGTTGGCTCACACTTAGCAAGTTGTATTTCAAACCTTCAACAAGTGATACATCTTCAATGCAAGGTTTGGTTCCAATTGTGCCATTTCCAATTATTTTTCCTTTTCCTTTATCTCCAAATTTTACATATCCTCCATCTTTCATTGTGATTTTTGAAAACTTGTCCTTTTCACCAGTCATGTGCTTTGAACAACCACTATCTATGTACCATTTTTCACTTTCCTTCATCCCTTTGAAACAAACCTGAAATTTAATCATTGAACTTTAGGTACCCAAGCAACTTTGGGTCCTTGGGGGTTAGTGACCTTAGGTAAGGTTCCCTTTGGTACCCATACCTTCTTTACCTTAAAAAGACCTTTCCTAAATGCACAAGAACTAATCATATGACCTCTTTTGTTGCAATAATAACATGTAACATTAGGCAAGGAAGATGTAGATGCTGTAATGAAATAATTCTTGTACTTGTCATAGTTCATGAAACCATCAAAACCAATTACATATTTTTCATTTGAAATTCTTTGGTTTCCAAGAAGTACATCTAGAGTTTCTTTTCCTTTTGTAAATTTTGCCAAATCATTTGTCAAAGATTCTACTTTAGCTTCAAGAACTTTATTTTTATCAATGAGCATTTCACAAGTTTCTTTTGAGGTTTTTAACTCTAAGTCTAGTTCTTTAAACAAAGCAATTTGTCCTTTGTAAAATTCATTTTCTTTATACACATTGGACATGGCAATATTTTGTGATCTCAATGATTCAATCTCCAAATTCATTTTACTGCATTTTCTCTTATAATTTCTATACTCATCATATACTCTAGCAAATGCAAGTTCAAGTTCTTCTACATTAGGAGATTCATAAGAATTTACCTCATTGTCACTTTCTTCTTCCTTTTGTGAACTCTCTACTTTCTCTTCAAGTGCCATCATACAAAGAAGAGCAGTCTCTTTGTCGCTTGATTCATCATTTGAAGATTCTTCACTGTTGCTTCAAACTACTTTCATAGCTTTCTTGCTCCTATCTTCTTTTCCTTTCTTCTTTTTGAGTAATGGACATTTGGGCTTGATATGTCCAGGTTTATGACACTCATAACATACAATTTCTTCTTTTGACTCTTTGAAGTGTTTATCCTTGGGAGTATACTTTTTCAAGAATTTCTTGTATTTGCTTCCTTCCTTCTTGAAAGCTCTTTTGAATTTTCTTGCAAGCATAGCCATTTCATCATCATCATCATCACTTGAAGCATTTGAGTTGTCACTTGAGTCAACTTTGAATGCAACTCCTTTCTTCTTATCTTCATCCTTGTTTGACTTGAGAGCAATGCTTTTCTTCTTCTTTTGCTCACTTTCAACTTCATCTTTCTTATATACCATCTCATGTGCAATGAGAGAGCCAATGAGTTCATCATAGGTGAAAGTTTTAAAATCCTTGGTATCTTGGATAACTGTAGTCTTTGCTTCCCAAGATTTTGGAAGTGATCTAAGAATTTTCTTCACAAGTTCAGCTTCCTCAAATTTTTTACCAAGCGCTTTGAGAAGATTTACAAGATCAGTAAACCTTGTACTCATATCCGCAATTGATTCTCCTGGCCTCATGTCAAACAGCTCATAATCTCGAATAAGAAGGTTTGCTTTGGACTCTTTAACGACATCAGTTCCTTCATAAGTGACTTCAAGCTTATCCCAAATTTCCTTAGCAGATTGACATCCTGAAACACGATTGTATTCATTAAGGTCAAGTGAGCAATGCAAAATATTAATAGCTTTAGCATTTATAGAGATTTTCTTCCAATCATTGTCATCATATTCATCTTCAAGTTTTGGAACCTTTGTAGTTCCTAGACCATTCTTTTGAGGAACATGTGGACCATTTTTAATTATTCTCCATGCATCAATATCTACAGATTGTATGAAATTTCTCATTCTAACTTTCCAAAATGAATAATTAGTGCCATTGAAGAGTGGTGGTCTAGTGATTGAGTAGCCTTCAACTAATGGTGCGGGTATACTGGCAGAATTACTAGATGAACTAGCCATTGTGGATCACTCTAAGGTTGTAAGACCCTAAGCAAGAGAGACAAGCTCTGATACCAATTTGTTGTCCCAAAATAGTCCAAGAGGGGGGTGAATTGGACTTTAACAATTTTTCGGCCCTTGCTTGTAGCCTAATGAAAAATTGTGGCTTTGTTCAACTAGGTGCTTTTCAATATAAAATGAAAGTTATAAGTGCTTCAACAATGTGTTCCTAAGTTGCAATTCAAGTCTTAATCAATGTATATGGCAATATTTGACAAAGCATCCATCATACAATATACAACTAATTTTTCAAGTCACTCAATATGTCCACAAATTTATCAATTCAATCAATTCAACCAACATTCAATATCATGTATATAAGGAAAAATTTAAGTTGCACAAAAGTAAAGAGGTCAAGGTTAGAGAGATCAAACACAATGATTTTTATAGTGGTTCGGCTTAACTAGCCTACATCCACTCTCTCAAAGAGCCCTCTTTGAGTCTTCTCTCCACTATTTGCTCTTTTGAAGGCAAGAGACCAAAAGCCCTTTACAACTTTTCAACACCAAGCTTTTACCAAGGTAGCTTGAAACCTTCACAAGTGCTATCACAAGCACTTTCTCTCTCAAGCTTCAATAGGTGCTTGTACAACCTCTCTTAAATGTAATTCAATATTTCAACACTCACTCTTACTCAATACAAATCAAGCTATAAAGAAGAGATGAGTTGATTTGCCAATGGTAGCTCAAAATCTTTAAAGCTCTTGAATGAAAGCAATAAATGAAAAATCAATGTTGGAGTTCAAATGTAGGCTTTCATCAAGTGTAAATGAAGTAGAGAATGTGTATTTATAGTCCCAAATCATTTTAGACCGTTTGAAACCCTTTTGGAACGTTATACACATTGCCCAAGACAAAATAGCCGTTATTTTGTCCTTTTGTGCGAAGTTGAGCAGCTCTGATAAATTAGCAAACTAATGAAATTTTAGGAGCAGTCAGTAAACTAGTTAGTAAACTAAAGTTTTTAGCAAACTTATTAGCAAACTAAAAATTTAGCAAATCAGTTAGCAAACTAAGTCAACAGCTGCATATCTCAACTTGCAATGTCAAATGATTTAGACCTTTAAAAAATATTTCAATGGTAGTATCCAAGGTCATGGTGAGAAAAAGTAATCAGAAAATAAAATTTTATTTTTGAGCTCCATATGACTAAATTCTCATCCATTCTTTTCACAAAAGACCTAAGACTCACTCTTTAATACTATGCCTTTCATACCTTTTCTTTGAGTCTTGGCTTCCATAGTCTTGTCCTTTTCTCATCTTGAATTTGTCTTAAAATGCCTTTGAGTATCCTTTCTCCTTAGATGCAACTTCAAGAATTCTTTTAGTAATAAGACAAAGAATCTACACATCACTTTTAAGTTGGGTTAGATAGATTCTCTTTGAGTTTTGTTATCATCAAAATCAATGCTCATTTTGAGTTACACGGGGTCAACAGAAATTTACATGAAATTATATATATATATTGGGGCGCATGTTGGGGTGGTGCTATTGGGTGGAACCTAGGGGTGGCAAAGGGGAGCCTTGGCCTCTCCAAACATTTATAATATACATTTTTTTTATAGATGAAATAAAATTTAATTTTTATCAATTAATTTTTTAAATTTTTTATTAGCTTTTTTAAATATTTATAAAAAAAATTTTAAATATGTACTTTTCGTTAATTTGCCTTTTAAATTTTTATTGATTTTAATAATTTATAATTTATTTATTATGATTTAAATTGAAATATTAAAATTACTTAATTGCCATTAAATGAGTAAAAAAATTTAATTAAATAGTAATTATTTATACTTTGTGTTCACAAATTAAAATTTGATTAATAGTTATTATTTAAAAATTAAATATAAATCAATTTAATAATTTCACATCATATATTTTCAAATTAGATGGAAATTTTTCAATTTAATTATATTTTTTTCTCTTTATTTTTTTAATGGTTATATATATATATATATATAAATTTTTCTTTTTATCTATATTTTTTCACTTTATTTTTAATGGTTATATATATATATATAATTTATTATTTTATTATAATCTATTTTTGCATTTTTTTTTTAATTTTAGAAATTATTAATTTTTTAATCTTATGCTATTGTGTCACATAGTTGAGTGATTTGAGATTTATATTTATTTTATTGCTCTTGGGTCTATAAATTTTATGTAATAATTAAATATAATACTTTGATACAGTATGATTTTTATTTTTTTTTAAATAATAGAATTTCATTTATATTATAAAAGTATATAATACATATAAAACTTATATTTATTATAGAAGTTGACGCCGGTAGACATGGTTATTAATGGTCCGAATTAATTTCGGATCGGAATCAATAATTCAAGGTCGAGAAAGAGAATTAATTAAAATTGAATGAAACTTTACGTGATTTTAGTCCATTTCATACGCCAAAAACAATGCTAACAAGGAAAACTGAGCGAGGCAAAGTTACATATGGCGTTCTGGATTCTAATTCAAGATTAAGTGTCTATTTGATACTGTATTTAGAGGATTAAAATTCTTTTTTTGAATAAAAATATTATTTTAGATATTATTAAAAAAATTTATGTTCTTATTTTAATATATTTATGATTATAATTTATTAAATTTAATTTTAAATTATTTTTTAATATTCTCTAATTATATATATTTAAAAAAATAATTTTCTTAATAGCTTTTACATCAACAACAATAATGTCAGACAGATATTGAAAATGAATCAAAACCAACCCTCTGATATAAATTCAGGATTGATCTGACTCTATGAATCGTTGAGTAGCTCGATCTGGTTCGGACCTTGACCCAGGCCCAGGCCAGGTCCAGGCTCTGGTGAATAATTGTTAGGCCTAGTGGAAACCTGGTAGCTGGATTAATCCGTAGAGAAGATGATATGGGTCTGTTGGATTTGCCAGACGATCTAATATTTGCAAATAATAATAATAATAACAATAATAATAGGACGTGTGGTTAATCTCGGCCTGGAGCCGGATCTGTGTCGAAACGTATGGCTCCAATCCTTAAAATTTGTGGACCATAATCGAACCACTTATATAAAAAACGCAAAATTCGAGCAAAATAAAGGCATGACTTTGCATGGGAAAATAGCACAGAATTTAAGCCCATTAACTTTACTGTGGAAACGGGGGATTGCTGGCCTCCAATCTCAGGGTCATCAGCCCAAAATTAAAGATGGATTTTGTTTTTTAAATTATTATTTAGTTAATCTATTTTAATAAAATTAATTATTTAATTTTTATATAAAATATATTAATTTATCTTTAAAAGATTGAATTTTTTTCATATTAAGCGTTTTTTATATGATATATATAGCTTGAGATAGAATTTAAAGTTGAAATCATGAATTTATTAATTAGATTTTTTTTTATATTTTAATTTCTTTCTGTATAGCGGTAATATGACATTACTTTACTCTTTGCTCTTGCTTTTCAATCAAATATTTCAATTATTATACTAACTTACCAATCAAAAAGATCTAAATAATATATTTTTGTTTAAGTGAGTGTAGTTATTAAAAAGTAAACTTAATAAGAAATAAGTAATTTTGAACCAAAACGACATCTATAATTTATAATTTTTAAGGTGATATAAAAGGGAGAGAATTTAATTGTGTTTGATAATAATAATAATAATAATAATAATAATAATAATAATAATAATAATGTATATGAGTGTTTTATACTTAGGACCATTAAATATTCTACACGTGGCATATTACAATCGCTCATTTATATTTAATGAAATGTAATGCTATGAGTGTAAGTAATGATGGATCTAGAATTTTTTTTTAAGATTAATATATAAAAAAAATATTCTCATAATTATATTTAACGAGGTTTAATATCCTAAAAATTATTAAAAATCGAAAAAGGTTTATTGATTTCCTATTATAAAAATATATTTTTCATAAAAAAGATAATCCATGGCTTAAATTTAAAAGGGATCGATGTATAATAATATATATACATGCAAGTAATTTAAAAAAAATTAGCATCAATTACTCTCACTTACATTCACACATGTGCCATTGAATATTAAAAAAAAAATCCTGTAAAAATTATGGATGAAAAACTCATCACTATAATATTGAGTGGTGTTCTTTCCAAAAGAAAAAAAAAAAAATATTGAGTGGTGTAACAAATTGAAAAGAGCAATCCCTTTCAATGAAATCAAAGTGCAAGTTACTTTTGTGCAGCCACCATATTATCTATATATCTTATATACACGATTAATATGTAAAACAACGACAATTGAGCTTTTAAATTTTAAGTCAAGCACTTGTTGCCTCCACCTCCACTCTCTATATATTTATATGCTCTTTGAATCTGTAAAAGGAAGGGCTACAAGAAAAAAGAAGATGAAAGGAAGACAGCTGAAAAGCTTTGATGTGCCTGTGTTTTTCACCATGAAAACGATGTATGCACCAAACCCCATTGACTACCAACTGGTTTAGAATCATTACAATTTGATATATTCCAGTTTATTCCCTTTCTTTTTTTTTATATATTATTTTTAATAATTTATATTTGTCTTGTTAGCCATGTTCATCTTTGTTGCCTGTCATTAATTTTTTTTCCCCATCAAAATTTCCTGACTTTTCATCATATCATCATTCCCATAAGGAATCTTCCTCCTAATGTACACATCTTTTTGTTAGTTATATATTGTGGTGGACGAACTGAATCTGTCCTTTCTTGGGGTCAATTTTTAAACATCATTATTTGTCAGATTCGCTTTACATGTTTGCCACTCTCTCTATTATTTATTTAATAAAGCCTTGTGGGATTGGGAAGAAAGCTACCTAAGAGCTTATCAGAGACCTTTTCTTTGGCCAATGCTGAAAGCCCTCTGTGATATCACCCACTGCCACTGGCACCGCTAATTCTATATCGGGGTCATTAATTATAGAAATTAGTTCTGCGCTATTAACTAATTAAGCGCCAATGATGTTCACTCTTGGTGCATAAAGTTTCTTTATCCATACATTTACCTAATTAGTTTTGTCATTCTATATGATTTGAAAATGCTTATTGATAACTTGAGCCTTGCCAAATAAAAGCAACGACCAATCTAAAAAACAAATATAACAAATATTAGGATGCTAACCGTGCCACCAAATCTTGCTTTCTAATGGCAGCTTAATTATTTGGCAAGTGCATCCGCAAAAGTGTTGCTTTCTCTAAGAGAATGACAAAAGGAAGAGAACAATTTACCTAGACCTCTCCACGATCGATGGACTAGATAGGGAGGATTGTGTAACCAAACTTTAAAGAATCCAAACTGTTAAAAACTGTTTCCAATTTCCAGAGACTGTTACACTACTACCATTGATCCAAGAGATAGCACATGCAGCATCAGATTCGAAAGTGATACCTTTGCATGCAAGAGAAGAATTATCAGCTGTAAGTTAATTAGATGGTTATTTCTTTAGAATTGCCTTAATTTCTGTGCATAATTAGACTCTAAGTTCTTTGTTTGTTCTCATAATGGAAATGGATAATATGTATATAACTAGAGTAGATTTTAGATATGTTCATCATGTAGACAATAAGCTGTGTGTGAATATTATAAAATTCTGGTATAATTTTTAATTTAATCTTGCAAAACTATAAGCTCTAAGCGATCTTCCTTCTTAATTTACCTTCACCAATTAGAATAGAAGCCTGCGAGACTTTTGTTCCTGCTGATGTGTTATTTTAGATATAACAAACCCAATTATTTCAGTTCCCAGGATGATGATGGCTAGGCATTAATTAATAAAGACAACATTTCTTTCAATAATGGCAACTAATTTTATTAAGATAACCCACCAAACTTTTAGTAAGTAGATCCTTTTTGGATTCTCTTGAAAGTGTGAATAGTGGAAGCAACTCCTTCAGAAAAGTTTGAAAACTACTATATTTATTAGCAATTTTAAGCGTTTTCAATTACTGCTGAAAAAAGCATGTTGACTCCATGAGCTCAAAGGAGCATAGATTTTGATGATACAAAAACTCAACTAGAATCAAACTAATCTTATTTTAAGTATTGTGCTTCTCAAAGAACAAAGAAAAAGACTCAAGGAATTTATGATGGATTCGTGCTTTTAAAGAAATGATGACATTTTAAGATAACACAGGACGAATCAAAGGAGACAAGGAAGAAAAAGTTACCTTCTAAAGCTGCATTGAAGATCAAATTTGAAGGTACATGTAGTATAGAAGTTAGTTTTAACTTTTAGGATTACTTGTGAAAAGAATTGAGGAGTAGAAGCCAATGATACTTATTTTCAATCCCCCAAAAGATTTTCTTTTAAATATCATCAATGGCCTAAAAGCATTTGATTATGATTTGGTGTAAAGTTTTAAAGTTTTCAAAGTTATACAGAAAAGTTTTCCTGGTATGTTAACTGGTTTGCTACTTGTTTTGGTATGCTAACTGGTTTGTTACTTTTTCTAGTATGCTAACTGTCTCAATTCTGCACAACATCGCGGAAAAAGATAAAATAACGGCTATTTTCTTGAAATTCAAAATTGTAACATTCAAATGAGTTCTCAAACGGTAAAAAACGTTCTAAAGCTATAAATACACTTATCCTTGGCCATTTTGCACTCAATGAAAGTCTCTCTATTGTTCCTAACCTTTCAAGATCATTAAAGCTTTCATTTAAAGTGCTCAAATTATTTTTATTGCTCATCATTAGCTTACCTACTCATCTCTTCTTTATAGATTCTGTTGTATTGAGTGAGATTGAGTTTTAAACACTTTACTATCATTTATGAGAGGTCATTCAAGCACCTATTGAAGCTTGATTGTGAAAAGTGTTTAGGATAACACTTGGTAGAAGTGTGAAGCTACTTGTAAAAGCTTTGGTAAGAAGATTTGTAAAGGGCTTTTGTCTCTTGCCTTTAAAAGAGAAGATTAGTGGAGTGAATACTTAAAGTGGGATCTTTGAGAGAGTGGATGTAGGCTAGTTGAGCCGAACTACTATAAAAATTCAGTGTTCAATTTTCTCAACCCTTACTCTTTACATTTATGCATTTTAACTTTTTGATTGAGGTGCCTTTGCTGATATGAAAATTGATACTATTTATTGTTAACTTTGCTGCAAACTGAGATAATTGGTTTACTACTGAATCTGCTGATATCTGATATAATTTGCTTACTGTTTTATTTGCTGTCAACTAATATATCTGGTGTCTTTGTACATTTCTTTGTGTTGTGATCTTATTCAGATTAATGAAATTTTTACTGAATGCCAATATATTCTGTTAGATCAGCATACTGATTGCTTATGACCCAACTTTGTATCAACTTATCAATTGAGCTGTATTGCACATATTTCACATTAGAAAATTAGGTTGAACCAAGCTGCAATTTTTCAAAGGTTTTGAGCAAGAACTGAAAAATTATTTTTAAAGTCCAATTCACCCCCCTCTTGGACATATTTTGGGACATCAATTTGGTATCAGAGCTTGTCTCTCTTGCTTGAGAATTAAACACCTTAGAGTGATCCATACACATGGCTGGTTCATCTAGAAACTCAGCTGGTATACCTGCTTCCTTAGCTGAAGGTTATTCAATCACTAGACCACCACTTTTTAATGGCACAAATTACTCTTTTTGGAAAACTAGAATGAGAAACTTTATACAATCTATTGATATTGATGCTTGGAGAATAATTAAAGATGGTCCTTATATTCCTTATAAAACTAGTGAAGGAACTGTGCAAATTCCTAAAGCTGAAGTTGAATTTGATGATAATGATTGGAAGAAAATTTCTATAAATGCCAAAGCTATTAACATTCTGCATTGTGCTCTTGATATTAATGAGTATAATCGTATTTTAGGGTATCAAACAGCAAAAGAAATATGGGACAAACTAGAATTCACATATGAAGGAACCGATGTGGTGAAAGAGTTAAAAGCAAACCTCCTCATCCATGATTATGAGTTATTTAAGATGAAACCTGGTGAAACTATTGCTGAAATGAGTACCAGATTTACAGATCTTGTCAATCTTCTTAAAGCTCTTGGAAAGAGATTTGAGGAACAAGAACTCGTAAAGAAAATTTTGAGATCTCTTCCAAAGTCATGGGAAGCAAAGACCACTGTTATTCAAGACACCAAGGATTTCAGAAAGTACACCTATGATGAGCTAATTGGTTCTCTCATTGCCCATGAGATGATCTACAAAAAAGATGACAAAGAAGGTGATCAAAAGAAAAAGAAAGGTATAGCCTTTATATCCGAAAAGGTAGATGAGAAAAAGAAAAGTGTTTCTTTCAAAGCTAGTTCAAGTGATGATTCAAGTGCTTCAAGTGATGATGATGAAGATATGGCTATGATAGTCAAAAGATTCAAAAGAGCATTTAGAAAAGGTGAAAGCAAATACAAGAAGTTCACAAAGAAATATGCTCCAAAGACTCCAAATCATTCAAGTGAAATAGTTTGTTATGAGTGTAACAAACCAGGTCACATTAAGCCAAAGTGTCCTACATTGAAGAAGAAAAACAAGTTTAGAAAGGATAAAAGTAAAAAGGCAATGGTGGCAACATGGAGTGATAGTGACTCTTCATCAAATAATGACACAAGTGACAAAAATGCTGCAAATACTTGTATGATGGAAATTGAAGAAATAGGTGAAAGCTCACACATTGAAGATAGTAAAAATGAGGTAAATTTTGAACCTTTTAATGTTGATGAGTTAGAACTTGCATTTGTAAAGACATATGATAAATATAGATTTTTTAAAAAGAAATGCAAAATTTTGATAAATGAAAATTGTGCTTTAAGATCAGAAAATATTTCTTTGAGTATAGTTTCAAAGGAAAATGAATTTTACAAATCTCAAATGAAATTATTTAAGGAAGTTAATGATGAGCTTCAAAGATCAAAAGAAGTTTGTAAACAACTTCTTGAGAAAAACAGAATTCTTGAAGCAAAAATTGAATCTTTGACAAGAGATTTAACTAAATTTACAAAAGGAAAGGAAAAGAAACACTTGATGTACTTCTTGGGAATCAAAGATCCACAAATGAAAGATTTGGAATTGGTTATGATGGATTTATGAAATATGAAAAATACAAACATTATTTTGTTAAAGCTTCATCTTCTTCTCAACCAAATATTACATGCTTTTATTGTAATCATAAAGATCACATGATTAATGCTTGTCCTATTAGGAAAGGAACCTTTAAGGCAAAGAAAGTATGGGTGCCTAAAGGAACCCTACCTAATATTACTAACATACAAGGACCCAAAGTTGCTTGGGTACCTAAGGATAGTTAACTGATTTCAGGTCTGCCTAAGGAGTATGTTGGAAACAAAATACTGGTACATAGATAGTGGCTGCTCTAGGCACATGACAGGAAATAAAGGCAAATTCTCCTCTCTTACTTTGAAAGAAGAAGGTTATGTCAAATTTGGTGATAAAAGTAAAGCTAAAATTATTGGATGTGGAACTATTGGTAAAAATCCTTGTATTGAGAATGTTGCATTAGTACAAGGATTCAAATATAATCTTTAAGTGTTAGTCAACTGTGTGATAATGGTTTTAAAGTTATTTTTACTTCTATACATTGTGAGATTCATGGAAACAATGTTATGTTTGCTGGTGCTAGAATAGATAATATTTACCTACTTAATTTAACAAGTCTTGAAAAAAATTGTGAAACATGCTTTATGACTTCAGATGATAGTGCATGGTTATGGCATAGAAAATTAGGACATGCTAGCATGAGTACACTTGATAAACTTTCTAGAAGAAATCTTGTTAGAGGTCTTCCAAAGTTAAGATTTGAAAAAGAGTTTCAATGCAAAGCATGTGCACTTGGTAAGCATACAAAATCATCTTTTAAATCAAAAAATGTAGTAACTACGTCTAGACCATTAGATTTATTACATCTTGATCTTTTTGGTCCAATCACACCTAGAAGCTAAGAGGCAAGGCATATACATTTGTAATTGTTGATGATTTTTCAAGATTCACATGGACTTTCTTTCTTGCTCATAAAGATGAAATCTTTGATGTATTTGAAGCTTTTTGCAAAAGAATTCAAAATGAAAAAGGCTATTGCATTACATTTTTGAGAAGTGATCATGGGAAGGAATTTGAAAATAGTTTATTTGAAAATTTCTGTTCTCAAAATGGTATTTATCATACTTTTTCAGCTCTTAGAACTCCACAACAAAAATGGAGTTGTTGAAAGGAAAAATAGATCTTTGTAAGAAATGACAAGAACAATGCTGAATGAAAATAGTTTACCAAAATATTTCTGTGCAGAAGCTGTAAATACAGCATGCTACATTCTGAACAGAGTTTCCATTAAAGCTATTTTAAAGAAAACTCCTTATGAACTTTGAAAAGGAAGAAAACCTAATATTGCATATTTTCATGTCTTTGGTTGCAAATGTTACATTTTGAATAACAAAGACAGCAATCTCAAGAAATTTGATACTAAATCTTGTGAGGGAATATTTCTAGGTTATTCAACAAATAGCAAAGCATATAGGATTTTCAATAGAAAAACCTTGACCATTGAAGAATCAATGCATATACTTTTTGATGATGCTAATACTTTCTTGCAAAGGAAAGATTCTTGCGATGATGAAATTGAGTAGATTCTAAATTCAAAGAATTCAAATAAGGATGAGCTTGATAAAAAAAAAAACTAGTAGAGGATGATCAAAATGACAAAGAAGAAGAACTTCCTTGCTTCACAAATGTTGAAATTCAAGAAGACTCCCAACCAAATGTGGAAGAATTGCAAATTGAGGAACCTCAACATCAAGACATTTCACAAGAATGGAGGTACCATAGAAATCATTCCAAAGATGACATTCTTGATAGTCCATCACAAAGAATGATGACAAGAGCTCAACTTAGAAGATATTTTGGTAATGTTGCTTTTGTCTCTTAATTTGAACCCAAAACAATGATGATGCTCAAAAAGATGAAAATTGGCTTCTTGCTATGCAAGAGGAATTAAATCAATTTGAAAGAAATAAAGTGTGGACACTTATTCCTAAACCTAAAAAGCATTCTATTATTGGAACTAAATGGGTATTTAGGAATAAGTTGGATGAAAAAGGACATGTAATTAGAAATAAAGCTAGACTAGTAGCTCAAGGATACAACCAAGAGGAAGGTATTGATTTTGATGAAACCTTTGCTCCGGTTACTAGAATTAAAGCTATTAGAATGTTGTGTGCATTTTCATGTTTTAAAGATTTCATGCTTTATCAAATGGATGTTAAAAGTGCATTCTTAAATGGATATATTCATGAAGAAGTTTATGTGGCTCAACCTCTTGGTTTTGAAGACCCTCATTTTCTAAATCATGTTTACAAGCTTACTAAAGCTCTCTATGGTTTAAAGCAAGCTCCTAGAGCATGGTATGAGAGACTTAGTAAATTTTTGCTTCAAAATGATTTTAAAAGAGGAAAAGTGGATATTACTCTTTTCATTAAGAAACTAGGAAAAGACATGCTTATTGTGCAAATCTATGTAGATGATATTATTTTTTGTGCTACTAACCATTCCCTTTGTAAAAAATTTTCCAATATGATGAAAAGTGAATTTGAAATGAGTATGATGGGTGAACTTACTTTCTTCCTTGGATTACAAATCAAAAAAATGAAAGATGAAATTTTTATAAATCAGTCCAAGTACATAAGGGATATGCTAAAGAAATTCAAAATGGAAGATATGAAAAGCATCGGAACTCCCATGAGCTCAACAGTTAATTTAGAGAAAGATGAAAAAGGTAAGGAGATAGATAATAAACTCTATAGAGGTATGATTGGTTCTTTACTCTACTTGATAGCATCTAGACCAGACATTCATTTTAGTGTATATTTATGTGCAAGATTTCAATCATGTCCAAAAGAATCTCATCTTGTAGCAGTTAAAAGAATTTTTAAATACTTCATTGGCACACACAACATTGGCTTGTGTTATCCAAAATGTGAATCATTTGATCTTATTAGTTATAGTGATTCAGATGTTGCTGGTAGTAGATTAGATAGAAAAAGCACTTTTGAAACTTGTCAATTTCTAGGTCATGCATTAGTTTTATGGCACAGTAAAAAGCAAATTTTTGTTGCACTTTTTACAGCAGAAGCTGAATATATTGCAGCTGGAAGTTGTGTTGCACAAATTTTATGGATGAAACAACAGCTTGAAGATTTTGAAATTAAATTTGATTACATTCCCATAAGATGTGACAACACTAGTGCTATAAACTTGTCAAAAAATCCTGTCCAACACTCTAAAAGCAAGCATGTTGAAATTAGACATCATTTTTATTAGGGATCATGTTCAAAATGGTGATATTCAAATTGAATTTGTCCCTTTTGAAAAATAGCTTGCTGACATTTTTACAAAGCCACTTAATGAGGAAACTTTTTGCAAAATAAGAAGAAAACTTGGTATGACTGATGCTCTTAATTAATTTTTGATGCATACTCATGTTCTTATATAAAAATGAAGTGATATATGTTGGTTTATGGTGTTAAAAATGTGTTCTAATATTTCTGGTGTAATTTGAAAATTTCTGGGTCTGATCTGATATGAACAGTATTCTGCAGAATTTGATTGCAGTGGTATACTAATCTGTTTGCTAATTTTCTTGTTTGCTAAGTGCTTTACCACTGCTCCTAATTCTTTGTTGGAAAACTGGTAGTCAAGTTTGATTGTACTGAAATTCTAAGATTATTTTTATTTTCTGAGAGCCTATTCTGTATTTTTAAAAGGCACATTACTTAAATACCCCTCTATTTAAAGCATTGCATCATTATGTGTTTTAAGGGCAAAACAGACTTTTTACATATTAACTAGCACGGGACTCAAAAAGTTTTTGCAAAACCATCAGTCTTCTCTGCTTCTCCACTAGTACACGGTATCCATCACTCTGTAAAATCTCCATTTATGTCTTTTCAAGTTTAAAATTCAAAATTTCTTCTCTTTTCCGACGCATCGCCTCCCGAAACTCGATCAAATGCATTCTCTCTCTATTGTCAACCCATTTCACTCACAACCCTCTCAACCATCATCTCTTTTCGTCCTCTTTAAAATTTTTGAAACTCATTAGCTCTAAATCAAAGCTATCGTTCTGCATTCTTCGAGTCAGAAAATCCCTAAATCTTTCCCATTTGTTCCCCGTTATCTATCTCAATCTGCTGAAAGAAATTATTAAAATTGATTCACATTGGGTTAATTTTTTTTTTTGCGCATTCTCTCATGTCGTCTTCGATTCGTATTCTCTCTCTACAAGTACCAGGTATTGATTTCTAAACATTGATGGAAATGTGTTTTACATCCTTTTGTTGTTTATTTTGTTTGTTTCACTTTCGTCTCATCTTGAAAATTATTTGATGGATTTTCTTATTTTTAGTATTCACATAAAGCTAAAATGCTCTATATGACAAAATTATGAATTTGTTGTTGTTGATTCTCAAAAATTCGAATATTTCTTACTGTTAGTCCTAAAATTTCTTTTTGAATAATACATGAAATTGTGTTAAAAATGTGTTGATATGCTTCTAATGGTTATACGTTGATTGCTCACATTGTTCATTATGTGAACCTAGCTTTCTCTATCCCTACTGCTAATTTTCTTCTGGTTTGCTCATGGCACGATCAAAAGGAAAAGGCAAAGAAAAGGTCACCACACCCTCATCATCTTCAGATTCTACTGATGTGAGTGTCCCTGCATCACCTCCTCCACAGAGAGAAGTTCCTCTAGTAATTGGAAAATCAAAAGAAAAGTCCAAGAAAAAGACCAGTGAGCCTATCCAAGAAAAAGGTTCCAAGAAGAAGAAGACTTCAAAAGCTCCAATTGCGCATATGGAAAGGGCCATTCATGAACCAAGGTACATTCACTGGCCTGCTTTTAATGAAGTCTCTGTTCCTTTACAGTTTCTGTTTGAATATAAAAAATGGGAAAAATTATGCTCTAACATTGAAGGAGTATATATGGACTTAGTTTAAGAATTTTATAGAAATTTAAGAGTTGATGATGTAGAAAGTGATGAATCTTTTAAAGTTAAAATGAAAGGAAAAGTTTATGCGGTGACAGTAGAAAGGTTAGCCAAAGCCCTAGGCATCCTAAACAGTGGGAATAGAATCTGTTCTCACAAAGAAGTATTTACTGTTAGCGGGTTCAATAAAAGAGATTTTGAGGCTGAAGTGTTTAAAGGAGAAGTGAAAGATAAGACTGGCATTACCCATGCTCATCAACACATCAAAATCTTTCATAGCTTTATCATCTATGTGCTGAATCCTAGAACCAGTAGTCCAAACTATTTAAGCACACTTGATCTCTGCATAATTTGGCATATTGTGAATGAAATTGAGTTTAATCTTGCCTACTTTAGCTGAAACAAAGGAAAATACCTTACAAACTACCCTATGCTCATCTTCTTAATGGCCTATTTAGAAACTTTGGGATACCCCTGGAAACTGAGAAACTTAGAACAAATATGATCCCAATTACAAGTCTGCAGAAAGATGATGATGGCAGAAAACTAAGGTTTGATAAAGGTGTTAGTTCTAAGGATAATGCAAGTGGTGCTTTTGATGTTGAAAAAATTCTGGAAGAAATGAATAATTTAAGGCAATTTGTTGAGATTGAATTTGGAGAAATACAGAAATTTAGAGCTTTTCAAACTGTTCTTATGAATGCACTTGATTCTAAGATTGATGAAACTTTGATGTTAATGTATAAAATTGTGGAAGAACTATTCAAAATCAAAGTTCATTTGGGTATTTTAAGCACTGAAGCTGGAGAAAGCAGTAAGGCTGCTGCTACTGGTTCTGTTCCACAAAAAGAAAAAGAAGAGGAAGAAAAGGAAAAAGAAGAAGAAGAGGACGAAGAAGAAGAAACTGAAAAAGAAGAGGAAGAAAAGGAAACAGAACAAGAAGAAGAGGAAGAAAAGGAAGAAAAGGAAGAAGAGGAAGAAGAGGAAACTAAAAAAGATGAAGAAGATTCCGATGATGAAAATGGAAAAGGAGGCAGCAAAGAAGGAAATGGAGGAAACATGAGTGACTCTGATTTTGAGCCGGAACCACAGACTCCTGCTCCTACTGCACCTGTAAAAGGAAAGGCAAAAACAGCTAAAGAGGAACAACGAAGCAAGCAGAAAGAGGAAACTGGTAAACTATCTGGGAAAAAGGCTAAAACTGGCAAAAAGCCTACTGTAGAATCTGGTACTACTACTGCATCTGAGTTAGTTGTTGGCCCTATTGTTCCCTTAACACCAGGAACTGCAATGGCTGCTGAAATCCTTTAAACTTTGAGTGATAAACCTGTTAAGCCAAAAAGGGCGAAGATGGCTGCTCCAAGACAAATTAGAAGAAGCTCTAGGCTGAAAGGATAAATCCCCATACTGCATGTTTATTGATTTTATTTTGTCTGACAGTTTGTCTCTTAGTTTGCTACTCTGTTTTCTATTTTCAGTTTTCTGGACTTTAATTAGTTTGCTATATTATCTACTATTTTGACTATTTTGTTCACTGCACTTAAACTGAATTTTGATTTATACACATGTGCATGTTTTCTCCCATGTTCTTTTGATGCTGACAAAAAGGGGGAGAAATGAATGAGTGATCTTGTTGATATAGCTTGTGATTAATATATTATGAAAAATATACTGTGCATATTTAGTTAGTTGTTTTAGTCATACTTGCCTAAAACTCATTGTAACAGAAAATGCTTGTGAATATTTCATTGAAATTATTAAGGGGGAGTTATTTGTTAATATGTGTTGATATAAGCATATACATAGGGGGAGTTATTCACTCATATACATTCATACACATACTCACACTTGATTCTTACATGGTGATTCAATTGAGTTTTGTCATCATCGAAAAGGGGGAGATTGTTGACCCCATAAGCTCAAAGGAGCATAGATTTTGATAATACCAAAACTCAACTAGAATAAAACTAACCTTATTTTAAGTATTGTGCTTCTCAAAGAACAAAGAAAAAGACTCAAGAAATTCATGATGGATTCGTGCTTTTAAAGAAAGGATGACATTTTAAGATAACACAGGACGAATCAAAGGAGATAAAGGAAGAAAATGTTACCTTCCAAAGCTGCATTGAAGATCAAATTTGAAGGTACATGTAGTATAGAAGTTAGTTTTAACTTCTAGGAATACTTGTGAAAAGAATTGAGGAGTAGAAGCCAATGATACTTATTTTCAATCCCTCAAAAGATTTTCTTTTAAATACCATCAATGGCCTAAAAGCATTTGATTATGATTTGGTGTAAAGTTTTAAAGTTTTCCAAGTTATGCAGAAAAGTTTTCCTGGTATGCTAACTGGTTTGCTACTTGTTTTGGTATGGTAACTGGTTTGCTACTTTTTTGGTATGCTAACTATCTCAACTCTGCACAGCTTCACAGAAAAAGACAAAATAATGGCTATTTTCTTGAAATTCGAAATTGTAACGTTCAAATGAGTTCTCAAACGGTCAGAAATGTTTCAAAGCTATAAATACACTTATCCTTGGCCATTTTGCACTCAATGAAAGTCTTTCTACTGTTCCTAACTGTCGACACCATATTTTGGCCGATCCCCAAGATCAACAAGACTTTGAAGCCGATCCCCAGCTCTAGGTCTCCCTGGGCCAGCCAATGACATTTCCGATTCCTCTTTATTTTTCTTTACCAGATGACCATATTTCCGAACTCTCCTTAAAAGGAATTGAATCAATGCTAAGTCCTAACATTCGTTAAAGCCCTGCCGATCTCTCAAATCATTTACCGATCTCTCAAACCCGCTGTCGAATTTCCGGACCCGTCGGGTATATCCCTGATCTCTGTTGATAAATGAAGTGAACTAGCATTAGATCTTTTCTTACCAGTTTTATTGCCGATCTCCTTTTCGGAGGATTAAGAGCTAAAGTTTTGGTTCGGTTTAACGAGGGTTCCGATCTTAAGTTTTCAAGTTAAATTTTCAATTTTAATCAAGTCCCGTTCAGCATTTCTTCCCCACCGATCTCATGCTTATTGTGCTTTTCGATCTCTTATACTTAGATTAATAATTGCATTTAGATACTTAGGCAATTCAGATTTTCCGATCACATCCATTCATTGAATAAAAGAGACATTCCATTTCATTTCATTTTTTTGTACAAGCTATTGGTGAGGATCACCCCACTGATTTACATTTTGCTCACTCTCTCTCTCACCCTCGGCTTCCTCCTCATTGTCCTCATCGCCCTCGGAGCCAGTCGGCCATCCAGAGAAGTCCTCTTGAGGTAGCGCTTAGAGTTCACCAAGAGGTCCTTGTGAGCATTCACATAGGCTCGGCTATTCCGCCACCATCTCTTCGTCTCTCTCCTTCACTCCTCGTCTTTCTCCTTAAGCTCCTCATCCTTCACCTTGAGTTCCTCTATAAGTTGAGCGACACGGCGGCCGTTGGCGTGAAGCGCTGGACTTCCCAAGAGCACGGTCCCTCTCAGCCAAAATATGATTCTGTTCGGCCAGCCTGTCTTCATGGAACTTTGCCCGTCCCTCGACTTGAGATATATAATCCCGAGCAAATGAGAGTTGGGATCGGAGGGAAGCCACTTCCTCATTCTTCTTCCCGATCTCCTTACCCAGACGCTGAATCTTTTCTCGAACCATGGTCTAGTTCACCAGACACTCCACGTTCAGGCTCATGGATCGAGTCAAGATATCATCGAGACCATTCCGGATAGCTGTCTGATCCTCCTGAAAGAAGATGGTAGACCCCAGGACTTTGGCAAAATCGGGGTTCTCTCTAACAGTCCGGTTATTCTTCAAGGAGTCGATCAGTATTTGAGCGCCACGAGAAGAGGTCCTCCCAGAAGCTTGAGTAGGCCCCCTTTCTGTGCTTGGAACAATTGGGAGAGGTGGAGGCTGCTCTTCCGTTCTAGGAGGAGATCGGACAGCTTCTGAGGTCGGCGGACCCGAAGGTTAAGGCGGGTCTCTTTGTATCTCCCCAGGCTCATGACCGGGTGTTCGAAGCATTTCTGAACGCTTCATCTCCTTTACTTTCCGGGAGATCTCTCTTTCCTTCTTCCGCTTCCTAGAACCCTCACCACCCGCCATACCTGCACAAAGAAAAGGTTAGTGAGATCGCTAAGGTCGTGAAGCGAGATATAGAAAATACCAATGCCGAGGTCGAGCGGAAGTTCGCGGTCTTGGCGGTGAGCAATTGAATAGTCCAATGGTGCGGCTCGCGATCCACGCATCCAAACAAGAATACTTTTGAGTGGCGGCCTGACTCTTCAGATCCATCACTATTAAGCTTTCCTCCTGGTTCAGGGTAATGTGCCTCGGAAGCAAGGGCCCCTGGTACCACCAGCTACGGGGAAGTCCTCAAGCGGCTCGGATCTTTGCTCCTCGAGAATGAAGAAAGCAGTTCTTCCAATTCTTAAGGGATGAGGCGGATCGGAAAAGAGCCCACAATGAGGCTTCGCTGAAAAGAACCGATGTTCGTCATCCTTTGGCGAGTTAGTGCATGCGGCTCGGCGAACACTTTAGCCGTAGGTCTGATTCCCTTAGATCGGCATAGACCTCGGAAGGCTACCAAGATCCGCCACGAGTTGGGGTGAATTAGAACAATGCATGCTCGGTGAAGTTTTAGGACCTCCTTATAGAAATCGTCTAGAGGGAACCTCAGACCGGCCTTTAACTGTTCCTCGTACACCATAACCATGTCGTTCTCTTCAAAGGAGTGATCGACACGAAGATCGCCGTGGCACTTGATTAGCTCGTACGAATCAGGCCGAATGTTATATTCTTGGCTAAACGATTGCAGATCGGATTCTCGAAGAATCGACGGTAGCTCGTCTATAGGGAGAGTCTCTCTCCCTGAAGAAGGTGCAAGCCTAGATGGTATGACCCGCCCCCGAGTTGGAGCGGAGACCCTGGGAGGTTCTTGTTGAATGCTTGGCCCGACTGCCTCTTCTTCATCAGACGATGACCACGAGAACTAAATGGAAGGAGGGCTCGCCGCTCTCTGACCTTCGGCACCGCTCATTTTCAAAAGAAACAAAGAATTTAAACTAAAAAGAGGATCAAAGCCCTTACCGGAGTCTGATCGGCGTCGGAAGAACTGGAGAAAATGAGAGAACTTCGAAGTTGTGAGCAAGAGGCGAAAATGGAATGAGAGAACAAGCGGCTAGTCCTCACCCCTATTTATACTAGTCCGAGCATTTAATGCTCACGAGATTCGAGCAATGCATCGATTAACGTGAGTGCCGGTGTTACGACACGTCTCTCGAACATCCCAAGGAGATCGGTTAAGTAGAGGTCGGCATAATAAGTTGAATATTTTGAATAAAGGATCAGTTAAGAGTCATTTTGTTAGAATCCAGATCGGACAAATATATCAGAGATCAGAAAATAATCAAATAAGATAATAATTGGAGAAACAAGATTTTTATTTCCAAAAGTTCGGATTACATCATTTGGGCGATCTCTAGGGATCGGATTATGATAAAGGTCTAATTACATCATTTGGGCGATCCCTAGAGATCTGATTACATTGAAGGATTACATCATTTGGGTGATCTCTAGAGACCGGTGGAACATCCTATCTAAAGGACCTATGTCAAAGCCTAGTCTCGTGGCTGAATCAAAAGAGGTGTTTGATCAGAGGCCATTTATTGACATCGGATAGATGTACAGCTCAGATGGGGTGACTATGACTCCCATGAAGATGAGAGACATCGTCACCGATGTTACCACTCGAAACCGACCCGCTGTCGGAACACCCAATGTGGAGGAAAGACGCTGTCGGAACACCCAATGTGGTAAGAAGCCGAATAAACTCAGATGAGCGACTCGAGACCGGCATGATCAAGGTCCGCAATCCAGATCGGTCAATTAATCCAGTTCTCTCACCGTCATCAGACAAGGTTATTCGATCACCGGGATCGTAAATTTTCAGTCGGTGAGTAAAAAGGTCCATCGGAAAGGGATCAAAAGCCACAGTCTTAGCCGGAATTCTTGCGAGCAGTTAAAACAAGTAAGAAGGAAGAGAGGAGAATCAGATGAAGGAAATGTCTCTGTTGTCGTCAGGGGTATATATAGGGGGAAAGCGAGCATTTATTGCTAAGCGAAAGCAAGCGGGCCTTGGGAATCGAGGACAATTAATGCTTTGACGGCCAGGACACGAAGAAGGGTAAAGATCGGAATAGTAGATCGGAAGGTGGGAGACCAGCATGAAAGGTCGGAAGAACATGTGAAAGAGATCGAAGAGGAGGGATCGGTAGGCAAAAGAATAAGACAAATCCCAATAACCGCCGTCGAGAATCGGGCGAGGTAGTTAAGGCGTTGCAAGCGAGATCTCCACCGCACGCCTAAGAATCGCCCGCAATCCGACAGTGCGTGGTATGTCATGACACTCCTGTACATTCCAATCTCCACCGTTGATCCCACTTGTAAGGACAAACCCGGAACCCTTAGATCAAGAGCGAAGACGACAATACCGGCGTCTTTCGCTCTTAGCCCTAAGATCGTTCCGGACAAGGAAATTTGGACCGTCAGATGGAAAGAAGAAAAGGACAAATATTATGAAGAGTGATCTCAACCATTCATTTTGATTCTCTTTAATTCCTGAACCTCCGATCATGTCCTTCGAAATCTTGACTCTCCATCTCCCTCAAAATAAATCCTGACCCTTCACGAAGAGCACCCGATTCCTATAAATACCTACATAAAAACTGTTCAAGGGACGGACGGAAAAATAGACAAGAGGCTGTTATTATAGCAGAGGAACTCACGAAAGTTCATTTAGTTTGTTACTCGCTACTTAGAAGTGTCGATTAAAAGACTTTTGAAACTAGTTTTCAAGTGTTTTCTTGAAGAGATTCTGAATACTGGAACTCTACATTTCCAGTTTGTTCATTATCTGGTCATACTCTCACTTTCTGCCTTTTATCATCTCTGTTTTCACTGTCCAAGCTCAACTTCATATCACTCGGTTCTTTCTATCTTGATCTGATCGCATTTTAGCTAAGTACCCTCCAGTTCACGAAGAACACCACCCTCAGGCCAATCAATCCGTTGCCTTATCACCATTCGACACCCCATAGTTATTTCAATAAAATTGGCTCCTTACAGGTAAGAGCTCAGTTTTATTAAGTGCCTATATTTATTTTCCGCATTTTCTTTGTTCTTCTTACATCTGTGACTTTCTTCAAGATTACTTTTGCACAAACGATCCCTAAAGAATGACACTCCCAAATCATCTCTTTAGTGATCAGTTCATTTTTATTAATCTTTATCATTTCTGAAAGCAAGTTTTCAAACTCCTAGTAGTATGTAAATGGTTGGGTAAACGTAGGTAACTGCAACTTAGAGGTCTCTTTTAAAAGAGAAAACATGAATAACACGTCAGGAAGATAGCCAAACTATTAGGCTGACGTAAACAGCAATTCGGCAAGATGTCATAAAGCGAAATAAAACCAAAGTAAACAAAACAGAATAGATCGGATGTTAATAGATTTGGTAAAATGACTACATGAAAAGGTCAGTGAATCAAGTCTAGTGTTCCCCGTTCAGTCACAGGGTATCCAGAAACCTTATCCCCAGCATTTTTGAATGCCAGAATTCTTAGTTTTAGGTTCTTAGGACCCGTAGCTGTGGTTAAATTTTTAAAGGTCGGAAAAGTCTTTGTCCGAGTCCCGTCAAAATAGAAGAGGTCGGAAGAGTCCTTATCCTATCCTTGCCTAAAAGTTTTAAATCAACAGTTAAAGGAGATCAGAGGAGAGTTCTTATCTGGTCTCCAACCCGAAATCCCAATAAAAGAAGATCGGAGGAGAGTTCTTATCCGGTCTCCAATCCAAAAATCTCAATACTCTTAAAAGAGATCGGAGGAGGGTTCTTATCCGGTTTCCAATCCAAAATTTTAATGAACCATTAAAGGAGATCGGAGGAGAGTTCTTATCCGATCTCCGATCCAAAATTTTTAATACATATTTAAAGGGATCGGAGGAGAGTTCTTATCCGGTCTCCAATTCAAAACCCCAATAAATATTCAAAAGAGATCGGAGGAGAGTTCTTATCCGATCTCCAAATCAAATTTTAATAAATATGCAGAATAATCTCGCAAGCAAAAGACATAACTCAACTTCAACTCACTAAGGTTGTCTCATTTACTTATGTATCTGGGTAATCCAAATAGTGATAAAGCAAATATTCCCCTATATCAGAAGGGTGACATATTCATTCGAGCCTTCCTAATTATCAAATTTGAAAGTGTAAAGTTAAATCTACTTACCCTTGTTAAGGGACGAGGTGAGGTGCCTAACACCTTCCCCACCCGTTTACGGACCCCGAACCTAGAATCTCTGTCTTGAAGTGGTTTCATTTTTAATTTATTTCCCCAAATGGTTTTCTTTAGTTTCCCTCAAAACTAAGGTGGCGACTCCTCACTCTTTCCCACTTCGGTGAGTGATCGTCCAGGCGACCGCAAAATCCCATTGCGACACTAACCTTTCAAGACCATTAAAGCTTTCATTCAAAGTGCTCAAATTGTTTTTATTGCTCATCATTGGCTTACTACTCATCTCTTCTTTATAGATTCTATTGTATTGAGTGAGATTGAGTTTTAAATACTTTATTATCATTTATGAGAGGTCATTCAAGCACCTATTGAAGCTTGATTGTGAAAAGTATTTTGGATAACACTTGGTAGAAGTGTGAAGCTACTTGTAAAAGCTTTGGTGAGCAGATTTGTAAAGGGTTTTTGTCTCTTGCCTTTAAAAGAGAAGATTAGTAGTGTGAAGACTCAAAGTGGGATCTTTAAGAGAGTGGATGTAGGCTAGTTAAGCCGAACCACTATAAAAATTCAGTGTTTAATTTTCTCAACCCTTACTCTTTACATTTATGCATTTTAACTTTCTAATTGAGGTTGTAACACCCCTCACCGGACTACAGTGTAGCCGAGCGAAGTGTGCTACATTCGGTGCCAGAGCACCCTATCTTATCTTACTTTATTCCTTTAATAATTTGATCTCGTTATATTTTAATATCAATTAATTTTCTACAGAGAAACCAGCGGAGTTTCTCCTATTTTATTATCAGTTGACGTATTTTACTATTCACCTGCTTTAAATTTTCAATAATATTTTACAATAAAAATCTCATCAATTATTCTCATAACCATCTCATAATTCACATCTCATTCATATGTCTCAATTTCACATTCATTTGCATTCATTTCTATTCATGCACAATTTATATATATAAATTCACAAGTTTCATTAATTTACATGATTTACAGACTGATTACATAAATTCATAATTCACATGATCTACAAATTAATTACAGTTCCATAATCTATATTTCAACATACAATTCATAGTTTACATTACAAAAAATAACTAATTATAATATATAAAATACATAATATGATCTATATGGGTCCTATCTACATGCATTGCTGAAGAGGTAACAACCTTGAACACTCTGCAGATCAGAACTCCAAAATTTCTAGTTGGTATTTGCTGGGCTTTAACTTCAGTACCTGCGCGAAGAAACAAATCCATCGCGCTAAGCATTGCTGCTTAGTGGTGCAATAATATAGCAAGAAAATAGTATACAAATAAAGGTAGAAATAAACCATAGTTCGAATAATTTAGATTTATAATTAATTTAGTTTCTAATATTAACTGTCCTCTATCCTGCCATGTTCTTCTTTGGAGGTGCTCTATTCAGAAATTTGCATTAATAACATACAAGATACAAATAATCTAAAACTTAAACTTATACTTATATTCTTATATAAGTCACATTTGTAATGATATTTTAGTTATAATTCTTCTACTAGTCTTTCTATCACTTCCTTGATACTTTCTAAGTTGTTTACAATCATTTCGTAATTTTTAAAATTTTTAGAATTAGTTTAATTTACTTCAGATCATTCTAAGAAATAAATTTTTGGAGCTAATCTGATTTATTTCGGAACTTCTTACTCATTTATTTGCTTTCTAGCATTTTTAATTGCTAATATTCGTAACTTATTTTAATAAATTGAACTGTCTAATTAACCTATGACAAACTGACTAAACTGGATAAAGGGTCGTTGGCACTGGACACTGCGGTGCCTTAGGCTGTCGTATCATGGGACGCAGAACGTCAATCACATATGTAATCAGTATGGCTAAAAAACCATGATAACATCAATATCGCTAAAAGCCATGATAACATATAATTGGCATAAAAGCCATGAATACGGGCATAAAGCCATGAATATAGGCATAAAGCATTTCGCAGTACTGCTAAAACAATACCCTATTGGCATGCCAAACTATCCAATCTGACACATATGTCTAGGCAATACAAGGGCACATAATATCATTAAATATTAATATATTGTGTTTTATGACTTCATTATTTCATGATAAATTTCAATTATAATTTATACATTCATTTGATCATTTATATGATCACAATTCACATCAATTATCCTTTTATACCATTATACTCAAAGTACTTTTCCTTTCTACAATAATGAGAACTAATGTCTCATTCATACATTAATATGGTTCATTTATTCATTCATTATATTATTCATATTGATCACAATTCAAAACAATGGTTCACATGTACCATTTTATTCAAAACATTTTTCCTTTCTCTCTTGATGGGAACTTAAATCCCAAATGGCACTTTAATCTCATTTATACATTTAACAATATATTCATGTAAATTACATTTCATACTTCAAGTTGTATTGCTAATAGATTATGAACTCCATTGGTGTTGGGAGTATAAATCTGAATTACCTATTCCAAGTAATCCATGAACATTTCATGGATTCTAAATTTCATGCCTTAATTTCCTCTACCAATTTAGTTCTTACATTTTGTGTCTTTATATTACTATTCACCTTACTATTCACTCAAATTGTTGACTTTTTTATACATAATAAATTTATTGAACCTAAATTCACCAAGATACCATATTTTGCATTTTATTTTTGTTAGTATTGATGTCCAATACCATTTCAAAGCTTATCTTATGTTATTCAAAATTTTCAGATTTCATACCCTAGGTTTACTGTTCCATTGGTCATTTGTACAGTAGGAATTTGATAAAATTGTCTTCATGAAAGTTGTTTCTTATTGTGTCTAGTTACATTTCTTTTTTTGAATCACTCCATTTGGAGTTTTGTAGCTCAAGTTATAGTCATTTTACCATAACTGGCAGGATTGACTTTTACTCAGAATTTCTGGGCAATTTGGTTTTGCCAGATTTGGTGACCTAAGTTTGGTTGGCAATTTGACTAGTTTATAGTCAGAATTTGGATTTGTAGGGCTATGTCTCAGATTTCTGCTGGTAAAATTTCAGATCAATTGAACTTTTATATACTGAGTTATGACCATTTGAACAAATACTGTTCATTTGGTCATTTTCCAGGGACAGCATGTTGGTCATCAGGATTAGGGTAATTTTTAGGTCAACTTTATTTGGTTTTCTGGGCAGGGTTTCTTCACCAAAGTTGTGCCATTATGTGTATAGTTTCATGTCCAATTAGTCTTGCACCAATTGATGTCACACCTTACCCCTCTGTAAGGCATAACATGATCCCATAGAATACTTAATGAACTACCGAACTTCACCTACCGATAACTCATTAAGTACCCTACAAGGGATTTTAAAACAATTTTCTTACATTTTGGAAGTGGTGAGCATTTTGGTAGGAATTAAAAACCATTTATTCAAAGTTTAAATACTAGTAAAAATTTTTGTTAATTTTAATTTTGCCGCAAATTTTATAAAAATTTTGACAGAGTTCCATTTGTATTTGGAGAAAACAGTTCTTCAAATACCTGAAAAAAACACTTCCAATAATTTTCTCAACTCCCAACCTTCAATTAATCTCAAATCAACTCAATTCAATTCACTTCAAAATAACTCCACAATCCAAATCAAAATTTAGCATCTCAAAATATTTAATAACTTCATTCACAAGGCATAAAGTATGAAATTCACAAGTACAAATATTAATTTACAGAAGAAAATCCAAAAATAATATTATTACAATTTATTTTATAACTGCTCAACTTTACATTGATACATAAAGCGTTATAATATTTACATCAAAATTAACTACAAGGGTATAAAATGATACTCGTACAAAAGATCAGTGTGGTCCTCAACTCAATACCAACTCACTCTGCTGCTTTTTCCTTGCTCTTATATGCGACAGCAAAATAAGCTATCGCTGAGTATAAAAATACTCATGGTGCACAATAAAAATTTAAAATATGATACATAAATCATTCATTGATGAAACACAATTTAAATATTTCTCAATCACGTTTCACAAATTATCAAAGCTCATAATAACACAATTTAGTCAAATAATTTAATAAACACAGTGTTGCCAAAATCATACACAACTTAAGCCATGACACAAAATTTCCGATCAATGCCGTGTTGCACACCACGACAAAGCAATCTACAACCTCACTAATCGAAATCAATGAGGGAGGTGGCTAGCTAGCTAATGAGTACTCATCCAATCTCAACCTCAATTGGCAAGCCAGAGATGGAGGAAAATAAATGATCTCAACCCCATAAATGGAGGAGGAATAATTTGATACTGTCATGCTAAGTGTGAACACAAAATCAATTCAAAACAATTTATTTAAATAATTTATGAGAAATCTGATCAATTTCGAAAGTCATATTTGCGATTATAAAATGGCAACACAGTACATAATTAGTCACAGAAGTCAAATTTTTTAGAATAAAATATTTAAACAAGAATTATTGTGCACAGACCTGACGTGAGTAGTCTCTAGGCCTTGACTCAGTCTCTCAGAGTTCCAAGCCTTTTTCAGTTGAAACACACAGTTTCACAGTGTTTCAGTACCATAACTTAGCATAAATCCAAAAATAAATTTAACTTCACTTTTACCTAGCTTTAATGTGTTAAATTCGACGTTCTCGAAGTTTTTGTGTTTCGGGTTACTATTCACTACACTATTCAAGTCAAATTGTTGACTTTTTAAGGCTTAATAGTTATGGGAACTCCAACTTCACCCACATACCATATTTTGGTCATTAAATTTGTTGGTTTTGGTCATTTTCTCAAAGCTTAAGTCCTTTAGGCAAAATTATCAAATTTTCAATTTTGGTGTCCCTAGTTGCACTGTTCCATTAGTCATTATACTATTAGAATTTGGCAAACCTTTCTTCATAGAAAATGTTCCCTATTGTTTTAAGTTTATTCTCCTTTTTGAATCACTCCAATTGGAGTTTTGTAGCTCAAGTTATGGTCATTTGAACCATGGCTGTCGGATTGAATACAACCCAGATTTTCTGGGCAATTTTGGTTCTAGCAGTTTTGGGTCACCAACTTGGGAAGGCCAAATGGCTTGGTTGCTGGCAGAATTTGGTTTGTGTTCTTCATGAAAGTTTTAGATCTATATCTCATCTAACCTCTGTAAAATTTCAGGTCCTTTTGACCTGCCTAGCTCGAGTTATGACCAAATGAATAAATACTGTTCATTTAGTCAGTTTGTACAGGGGAGCCTAAAAATTTTTGATTTTGGTCAATTTGTTCACTAGGTTTTGGTCACTTTTTGGGCATGCTTCCTAAATGAAAATTGTGTCATTTAGTGTCTATTTTCATCCCCAATTGGTCCCATACCAATTGGACTTGTAAAATTTCAGTTTTGGTCCCTCAAAGTTGACTTGGTCATGCTACCAGCAGCATGATCACACTCCCTCCGAATTTAGCTTTAAATCCAACCATTCCAACACAACTCATTTGGTCACAAATGACCATTTTTCACTTCACAATAGGTCAAACATATCATTTACCAATTTCTCCAAATTTTTGCCTCAAAACCCTAGGTCTCAAACCCTAACCACACTAATTCATTACATTTAACTAATTTCAAAGCTCTCAACTATAATCATTCAACTAATGGAGGTCCATAAACTCATTCAAATCCATCAAACCATGCAAATCATACTCCCCTTCAAGCTGGCCAAAATTTCAGTTTGGTCCTCCCCACATATTTTTATTTCATTTCATTAGTTTCTAAGTTCATTTAAGTAACTAAACATGCATTTAAAGTAGAAAAATTGAAAGTTAGCATACTAACCTTTCTTAGAACTTCAAATCTCTATCTTTTGTTCTTTTTTCTTCTTTCAATCTTCTTCTTAAGTTGAGATAATAAGCTCTAGTAAGGTTTTTATGGGAGTTATTAAGGTTGAGTGAAGAAATTTAAGCTTGAGTGCAAGCTTTAATGGAGGGCCATTCATGGAGATGAGAGGGAAAGGGTGAGGCGGCAACAATGGGAAGAAGGAGAGCTTTTTGTTTTTTTTTTTTTCTTTTCTTTTCTTTTTATCTTATGGAAGACCATAAATTCCAATTAAATAAAATTTTAATTAAAATACTTATGGCATCATGCATGATGTCATGCATGATGTCATCTCCCTACACCTTTTTCTTTCTTTTTTTTTCTTTTTTTTTATTTATTTTTCTATTAGTTTTTTAATTTAATTCCTGACTCCAAAATTTTCTTTTCTCCAATTTTATTTGACAGTTAGGTCAAGAGTCAGCTCTCGGGGTCAACTGACCAAATTGCCCCTCGCCGGTTCATCTCGGTTTGCAAATAATTCAATATTTCTTCTGGCTCTCTGACCTAATTATTCGACTGACTTAACAGTCCTTTTTCATGATTTTCTCTTTTCCACTGTGTTCATAAGGGTCATAAGGACAACAGCGTCACATTTTACAGTTCGAAATTTGAGTTTAAAACGACTTCGCAGTCCTTCCCGAGAATGTCACCCATCGCTGTGACTCTCGGCTCGTTTAACCTCTTATGTTCTGTTTTTCTTATTTATACTTAACCAATTAAACATTACTAATTATTTGTATTTATGGCTTTTCTAGTTGTCTTAAGTGTGGTTCTAATCTCCTTAATTGTCCGGACCGACACCGATCACCGGAACAGTGAAATATACCAGGCTATACAAATAGGGGTGTTACAATTCTCCCCCCCTTAAAATAAATTTCGTCTTGAAATTTTACCTGGTATCAATCTCTGAACAGCTGTGGGTGTTGTCTCCTCATGTCCTCCTCTTGTTCCCAAGTAGCCTCCTGGCCCAAATGATGGTTCCACAACACTTTTACCAACAGTATCTGCTTGTTCCGTAGCTGCTTCACCTCATAAGCCAGAATCTTTATGAGTTCTTCCTCATATGTGAGGTCTGGATTTACTTCAATTTCTTCTACTGGTAGTACATGAGATGGGTCTGATCGATACCTCCTCAACATAGACACATGGAAGACATTATGTATCTTCTCCAACTCTGGAGGTAGTGCCAAACGATATGCCAAAAGACCCACTCTTTCTAGAACCTCATATGGCCCGATAAAACGAGGACTTAGTTTCCCCTTTCTGTCGAATCTCATAATCCTTTTCCAAGGAGAAACCTTGAGGAAAACTTTCTCACCCACTGCATACTCAATATCCCTTCTTTTCAAATCAATATAGGACTTCTGACGGTCTGATGCAGTTTTAAGTCGATCTCTGATCACCCTGATTTTCTCCTCAGTCTTTTGAACAATTTCGGGTCCAATCATTTTTCTTTCACCCACATCATCCCAACACAATAGGGTTCTACATTTTCTGCCATACAAAGCTTCATATGGAGGCATCCCAATGCTTGATTGGTAGCTGTTATTATAAGCAAACTCAATCAAAGGCAAGTGTGTATCTCAACTGCCCTTAAACTCAATCACACAAGCTCGTAGTATGTCCTCCAAGATCTGAATTACCCTCTAAAACTGGCCATCTGTCTGTGGGTGGAATGCAGTACTGAAGTTCAATCTAGTTCCTAGGGCTCTCTGAAGACTACCCCAGAATCTAGAAGTGAACCTAGGATCTCTGTCTGATACAATGGATACTGGCACTCCATGAAGTCTCACAATCTCATCGATGTACAACCTGGCCAATCTGTCTAAACTGTAGTCCATTCGGACAGGCAGAAAATGAGCAGACTTAGTCAGTCTATCAACAATGACCCATACTGCATCATGACTCTTCTGTATCTTTGGAAGTCCCATCACAAAATCCATAGTTATTCTCTCTCATTTCCATTCTGGCACTGGTAGTGGATGTAACAACCCAGTGGGTACTTGATGCTCTGCCTTTACTTGCTGACAAGTTAGGCATTTAGAAACAAACTCTGCCACATCTCTTTTTAAACCCATCCACCAGTAATGCTCCTTTAGCCCTCTATACATTTTTGTACCACCAGGGTGCATGGCAAAAGGAGACTCATGTTCTTCCTTCAAAATGATCTGCCTCAAATCAACATCATTAGGAATACACACTCTGCCCTGGTGTAGCAATAGACCATCATTTCTTATTGAGAATTCTGGTTTCTTGCCCTGCTGGACTTCTTCCAATAATCTCTGATACTTCTGATCATTCTGAGCAGCCATTTTAATTTGATCAATCAACACTGGTTGTACATGCCATGCAACTGCTGTCTGCCCATCATCATTAATCTCTAAGCTGGCATGCAATGATCTTAACTCATGCACCAAAGACAAAGGAGTAACCCGTAGACTTGCCATAGTCTTGCGACTTAGGGCGTCAGCTATAACATTAGCTTTCCCTGGCTGATAGTCTATCAGACAATCATAGTTTTGATCAACTCTAACCATCTCCTCTGTCTCAAATTCAACTCTTTCTGGGTGCCCAAATACTTCAAACTCTTATGATCTGTGTAGATGTAACACTTCTCCCCATACAAATAATGTCTCCAAATCTTAAGAGCAAACACAATAGCTGCAAGCTCCAAATCATGTGTTGGATAATTCCTCTCATGCGGTTTTAGCTGGCGTGATGCATAGGCAATAACATTTCGATCTTGCATCAATACACAGCCTAACCCATTGTGAGAAGTATCACTATAAACTGTATATTCTTTACCCGGTGTAGGTAAAGTCAGGACTGGAGCCTCAGTTAAACATCTTTTCAATTCATCAAAACTTTGCTGGCATTTGTCCGTCCACTGAAATTTCACATCCTTTCTAAGCAGCTTGGTCAATGGAGATGCCAACATGGAGAATTCCTTCACAAATCGACGGTAGTATCTAGCTAACCCCAGAAAACTGCGAATCTCTGTGACATTTCTGGGTGGCTTCCAATTAAGGACAGCTTCAATCTTGCTAGGATCTACCTTAATACCCTCTGCTGATACTATGTGCCCCAAAAATGATATCTCCTTCAGCCAAAATTCACATTTCGACAATTTGGCGTATAGTTGTTTCTCCCTCAAAGTCTGCAGTACAATTCGTAGATGTCTATCATGCTCTTCTGCATTCCTCGAATAGACCAATATATCATCGATAAATACCACAATAAACTGGTCGAGGTATGGTCTGAAGATAGTGTTCATCAAATCCATAAAAGCAGTCGGAGCATTAGTTAACCCAAATGGCATAACCAAGAACTCATAATGGCCATAACGGGTTCTGAAGGCAGTTTTAGGAATACTCTACTCTTGTACTTTCAGCTGATAATAACCTGATCTCATGTCAATTTTGGAGAACATAGTTGCACCTCTCAACTGATCAAATAAGTCATCAATGCGGGGCAATGGGTATCTGTTCTTTATTGTCACCTTATTCAACTGTCGATAGTCAATGCATAACCGGAGAGTGTCATCCTTCTTTTTAACAAGCAACACTGGCGCTCCCCAAGGTGACACGCTAGGGCGGATAAAGCCCTTATCAAGCAGCTCTTGCAATTGCACTTTCAACTCCTTCAATTCTGCAGGTGCCATTCTGTATGGTGTTATGGAGATTAGGTCCACACTAGGCATAACATCAATTTCAAACTGCACTTCTCTTTTTGGAGGTAATCCTGGCAATTCATCGGGAAATACATCCGTAAAGTCACATACAGTAGGAATGTCCCTCAGTGCTGGACTTCCCACTTGGGTGTCTATCACATGTGCCAAGTATGCCTCACACCCTTTTCTAATCATTTTTCTGGCCAGTGCAGCTGAAATGATGTTTGAAGGCAATAACTGCCTCTCCCTATGTATTACTACATCACCATACTGAGGAAGACCAAACGTGACTGTCTTCAGTCTACAGTCAATCATTGCATGATGCCTGGCTAACCAATCCATGCCTAAGATAATGCCATAATCTCTGAAGGGCATTTCAATTAAATCAGACAGAAAAGTGTGTCCTTGGATCACCAAAGGACAGTCCCTATATAGCCTATTTACCCTGACCTTCTGGCCTAATGGACTAGTTACTAGCACATTATAGTCCATTGGTACACACTGAATAGCAGTAGAACACATCACACTAGCACTAACATACGAATGTGTGGAGCCAGGATCAAATAACACATGTACATCTTGGTCAAGGATGGAAAAATTACCAGCTACAACGTCTGATATTTCAGCCTCTTCCCTCTGACGCATGGTATACACTCTGACTGGTGCACCACTGGATACTGGCTGGTTAACAGTGCTTTGACTCCCAGGAGTGTTACCAGGGCCCCTACCTCTGCCTCTACCTCTACCAGTTGACTGTGACCCTTTAGGTGCAGAGACTTGGGCTGATCCTTCAGATGTAGCAGAAGGTCCAGACCGGCACGGACTAGTACAATCTTTAGCGAAATGTCCACTCCCTCCACAGTTAAAACATGCACCGGTGGCCTTGAAACAAACCCCACTGTGAGTTCTACCACAAGTTTCACACTGTCGTACTGATAGAGCTCCTCGGGGTGCCTGCTGGGTCTGCTGACCAGACCGGGGTGGTCTTTGGCCAGAAAATCTGCCTCTGCCAGATCTACGGGAGCTGGATCCCCCAAACTGTTTCCTCTTTCCAGAACCACTCTCAGATGTTTGTCCCGTAGTCTTTTCAGTCTTCTCTTTCTCTTGTGTACCCTTCTTCACTGCCCCTTCTGATTCTATCCTTTCCAGTTCTAGGGCTTGTGAGATCAACTCAGTAAAATTCTGATGTCGAAAACTCACAACTTGCATCCTCAATTTCGGCCTTAACCTGGACTCAAACCTCTTACATTTGTCTCTGGGGGTGGAGACTAAGCTTCCAGCATAGTGGCTTAGCCTTGAGAAGTCTCTCTCATACTCTGCTATAGTTTTGTCCTCTTGTTTCAAACTCAGGAATTCTTGTAACTTCATATCCACATATGCATCGGGAACCCACTTCTGTCGAAACTCCCTCAAAAAGTCTGTCCATGTCACACAGGTGGCTCAACTAGGCTGTGGGGGATGGTCTTCCACCATTCATATACATCCCCTTGGAGAAGAGATACTGAATACTCAAATTTTAATTCTTCAGTACACTGTAGCTTTCTGAAAACCCGTTACATTCTTTCCAACCACTATTCTACCTCTAGTAGATCCACAGTGCCTTTAAACTCGGTGGCCCCAAATTTCATTAATTTTTCATATTGCCAAGCTGAGGGCTATGGTTGTGCTACAGGTACTTGCATTTGAGCTTGGGGTGGCACATTACCCTCCATTTGCTGGAAAAACGCAGCCATCTGCTGTACAAACTGAGTAGGGAACTGCGGTGCTGGAGAAGGAGCTGGAGTGGCTGACCCACTCACGCTCGAGTCTTTGGGGCTTCCTTGAACCTCAGCCTCAACAGATTGTTCTTCGGAATGATCTCCTCCTTCCATTCTGTTTTCCCAAATTTTCTACTTCTGAGATCAAACATAAGGAGGTTGACCTCCGTTAGTGCATATTCATGATGTAAATACGTCATATTTATCAATTAAAGACACTTGAGCAGTTGTACTTATCAATAAAATATTCATACACATAGTCAAAATTTATTGAAAAACCATACTCTGATACCACTAAAACATGTCACACCTTACCCCTCTGTAAAGCATAACATGATCCCGTAGAATACTTAATGAACTACCGAATTTCACCTACCGATAACTCATTAAGTACCCTATAAGGGATTTTAAAATAATTTTCTTACATTTTGGAAGTGGTGAGCATTTTGGTAGGAATTAAAAACCATTTATTCAAAGTTTAAGTATTAGTAAAAATTTTTGTCCATTTTAATTTTGCCGCAAATTTTATAAAAATTTTGACAGAGTTCCGTTTGTATTTGGAGAAAACAGTTCTTCAAATTCCTGAAAAAAACACTTCCAAAAATTTTCTCAACTCCCAACCTTCAATTAATCTCAAATCAACTCAATTCAATTCACTTCAAAATAATTCCACAATCCAAATCAAAATTTAGCATCTCAAAATATTTAATAACTTCATTCACAAGGCATAAAGTATGAAATTCACAAGTATAAATATTAATTTACAAAAGGAAATCTAAAAATAATATTATTACAATTTATTTTATAACTGCTCAACTTTACATTGATACATGAAGCGTTATAATATTTACATCAAAATTAACTACAAGGGTATAAAATGATACCCGTACAAAAGATCAGTGTGGTCCTCAACTCAATAGCAGTTCACTCTGCTGCTTTTTCCTTGCTCTTATCTGCGACAGCAAAATAAGTTATCTCTGAGTATAAAAATACTCAGTGGTGCACAATAAAAATTTAAAATACGATACATAAATCATTCATTGATGAAACACAATTTAAATATTTCTCAATTACGCTTTACAAATTATCAAAGCTCATAATAACACAATTTAGTTAAATAATTTAATAAACACAGTGTTGCCAAAATCATACACAACTTAAGCCATGGCACAAAATATCCGATCAATGCCATGTTGTACACCACGACAAAGCAATCTACAACCTCACTAATCGAAATTAATGAGGGAGGTGGCTAGCTAGCTAATGAGTACTCATCCAATCTCAACCTCAACTGGCAAGCCGGAGAAGAAGGAAAATAAACGATCTCAACCCCATAAATAGAGGAGGAATAATGTGATACTGTCATGCTAAGTGTGAACACAAAATCAATTCAAAACAATTTATTTAAATAATTTATGAAAAATCTGATCAATTTCCAAAGTCATATTTGCGATTATAAAATGGCAACACAGTACATAATTAGTCAAAGGAGTCAAATTTTTTAGAATAAAATATTTAAACAAGAATTATTGTGCACAGACCTAACGTGAGTCGCTCTAGGTCTTGACTCAGTCTCTCAGAGCTTCTAAGCCTTTTTCAGCTGAAACACACAGTTTCACAGTGTTTCAGTACCATAACTTAGCATAAATCCAAAAATAAATTTAACTTTACTTTTACCTAGCTTTAATGTGTTAAATTCGACGTTCTCGAAGTTTTTATGTTTCGGGTTACTATTCACTATACTATTCAAGTCAAATTGTTGACTTTTTAAGGCTTAATAGGTATGGAAACTCCAACTTCACCCACATACCACATTTTGGTCATTAAATTTGTTGGTTTTAGTCATTTTCTCAAAGTTTAAGTCCTTTAGGCAACATTGTCAAATTTTCAGTTTTGGTGTCCCTAGTTGCACTACTCCATTGGTCATTCTACTGTTAGAATTTGGCAAACCTTTTTTCATAGAAAATGTTCCCTATTGTCTTAAGTTTATTCTCCTTTTTGAATCACTCCAATTGGAGTTTTGTAGCTCAAGTTATGGCCATTTGAACTATGGCTACCGGATTGAATACAACATTTTCTGGACAATTTTGGTTCTGGCAGTTTTGGGTCACCAAATTGGGGTGGCCAAATGGCTTGGTTGCTGGCAAAATTTAGATTTGTGTTCTTCATAAAAGTTTTAGGTCTATATCTCATCTAACCTCTGGTAAAATTTCAGGTCATTTTGACCTGCCTAGCTCGAGTTATGACCAAATGAATAAATACTGTTCATTTGGTCAGTTTGTACAGGGCAGCCTGAAAATTTTCAACTTTGGTCAATTTGTTCACTAGGTTTTAGTCACTTTTTTGGCATGCTTCCTAAATGAAAATTGTGTCATTTAGTGTCTATTTTCATCCCCAATTGATCCCATACCAATTGGACTTGTAAAATTTCAGTTTTGGTCCCTCAAAGTTGACTTGCAGCATGACCACACTCCCTCTGAATTTAGCTTTAAATCCAACCATTCCAACACAACTCATTTGGTCACAAATGACCATTTTTCACTTCACAATAGGTCAAAAATATCATTTACCAATTTCTCCAAATTTTTGCCTCAAAACCCTAGGTCTCAAACCCTAACCACACTAATTCATTGCATTTAACTAATTTCAATGCTCTCAACTATAATCATTCAACTAATGGAGGTCCATAAACTCATTCAAATCCATCAAACCATGCAAATCATACTCCCCTTCAAGCTGGCCAAAATTTCAGTTTGGTCCTCCCCCCATATTTTTATTTCATTTCATTAGTTTCTAAGTTCATTTAAGTAACTAAACATGCATTTAAAGTAGAAAAATTGAAAGTTAGCATACTAACCTTTCTTAGAACTTCAAATCTCTATCTTTTGTTCTTTTTGCTTCTTTCAATCTTCTTCTTAAGTTGAGATAATAAGCTCTAGTAAGGTTTTTATGGGAGTTATTAAGGTTGAGTGAAGAAATTTAAGCTTGAGTGCAAGCTTTAATGGAGGGCCATTCATGGAGATGAGAGGGAAATGGTGAGGCGGCAACAATGGGAAGAAGGAGAGCTTTTTGTTTTTTTTTTTCTTTTCTTTTCTTTTTATCTTATAGAAGACCATAAATTCCAATTAAATAAAATTTTAATTAAAATACTTATGGCATCATGCATGATGTCATGCATGATGTCATCTCCCTACACCTTTTTCTTTCTTTTTTTTTCTTTTTTTTATTTATTTTTCTATTAGTTCTTTAATTTAATTCCTGACTCCAAAATTTTCTTTTCTTCAATTTTATTTGACAGTTAGGTCAGGAGTCAGCTCTTGGGGTCAATTGACCAAATTGCCCCTCACCGGTTCATCCCGATTTGCAAATAATTCAATATTTCTTCTGGCTCCCTGACCTAATTATTTGACTGACTTAACAGTTCTTTTTCGTGATTTTCTCTTTTCCACTGTGTTCATAAGGGTCCTAAGGATCGCCGCGTCACATTTTACAGTTCGAAATTTGAGTTTAAAATGACTTCGCAGTCGTCCCCGAGAAGGTCATCCATCGCTGTGACTCTCAGCTCGTTTAACCTCTTATGTTCTGTTTTTCTTATTTATACTTAACTAATTGAACATTACTAATTATTTGTGTTTATGGCTTTTCTAGTTGTCTTAAGTGTGGTTCTAATCTCCTTAATTGTCAGGACCGACACCGGTCACCGGAACAGTGAAATATGCCAGGCTATACAAATAGGGGTGTTACAATTGAACCTATAAAACTCCAGTTATAGCTCAAAAAATACATTGGACTCAAAGGTCCGAATTTCCTGCATATGAATCAACACTCCCAAATTCAATGCTCCCAACTCTACAAACTTCATTTGACATATTTGACACTTCTATTGGTCATTAAATCATCTCTACATCATTAAATTCCAAGCAATAATACAAAAACTAAGTTAGAACAAAACCCTAACTTATAATTTCAATCTCAATCATATATCCATGCAATTTGATTTCTAATGCCTTAAACTTCATTAATCAACTTTACTAACTAAAAAAAAATCATCAAAACCATCAAATTCATTTACTTCCTAGGGTTGCCACAAATTGAAACTTAAACATATTCCAAATTTTCTTTTCTTTTCTTTTCATGCCATTTCAACTTAATCAAGCATGCTTTTCATGCTTAGGAAAGATAAAGGGTATGGCTAGTGCACTAATCTCTTTAACCACTCTCTTGGCTTGTTGAAACCTTAGAATTTTTTTCACTTTCTTCAAATTTCTTAGCAGCCAAACACTTCTTCTTGGTGTGGGTGTAATTTTTAGTGAAGGTGGTTAGGGCTTTTAGGGTGAGGAAGGGTGGAAATTCAAGCTTGAAAGCTTGAAAAATGGAAGAAGAACTCTTCCATGGTGGTGCGGATGGTTGAGGAAGAAAGGAGCAGATTGCTTTTGTCAAGTTTTGGTCTCTTTTATCTCTTTTTATTTGTTTTATGTAAGCTTGTTGAATAGTGATTGGTGAATAAGTTTTTAATGACATCGTATGATGTCATAATTGATATTTTCTTTCATTTTCTTTTTCTTTTCTTCTCTACTCATTTTCAATTTAATTTTTAACAATATTTATTCATTTTTTTAGATCATAATAATTATTTACTTAACTGGACAAGTCAGCTAAAAATCATCTCTGCAGACGAAATGACCAAAATGCCCTCCGTTTGGCCTAACAGACTAAAATTGTCTGTACCGATTGAAAAATTTTTCTAAACCTTTTCTTGGCATTCTAATTCCATAGAAACCTCAATGACTCTTCTCTGGAGTTTTAAAAATTATTTCACGAATTTTCTCCCGGGTCTGGAATCGGTAACTGTCTTTACCGATACTTCCCCGTACAGTCACCCATCGCTAGAGTATCGTCTCATTTAACTTGGTTATATTTTATTTCTAAAATTATTTCTAAATTTTTCTTATTATTATTTAAGTTATTTATGATTCCTCACTCTAATCTGAATATTTTTCGAGACGTTCTGACTGTCCGGACCGACACCAGTCACCAGAACAATAGAATGTACGAAATGGTTACAGTGAGGGTGTTACAGAGGTGCTTTTACTGATATGAAAATTGATACTGTTTATTGTTAATCTTGCTGCAAACTGAGATAATTGGTTTACTGCTGAATCTGCTGATATCTGATATAATCTGCTTACTATTTTATTTGCTATCAACTAATATATATGGTATACTGTTATGTTTGCCGTGTTGTAATCTTATTCAGATTAATGAAATTTTTACTGAATGCCAATATATTCTGTTAGATCAGCATACTGATTGCTTATGACCCAACTTTGTATCAACTTATCAATTGAGCTGTATTGCACATATTTCACATTAGAAAATTAGATTGAACCAAGCTGTAATTTTTTAAAGTTTTTGAGCAAGAACCGAAAAATTATTTTTAGAGTCCAATTCACTCTCCTCTTGGACATATTTTGGGACATCAAAGCAAATTGAGTATCTCCATGGATTTCATAGTGGTGTGCTTTTGACAATAAGTAAAATGGTTGGCCATGGGTAGCTTCAATCTGCTAATTTTTTTTTTCCTAATTCTTATAAAATCTTAGTTTATCAGGGGAAAAAAAAGCAAAATTGTTGGTTAGGAGTTAGGACTTGTGCTCTTGTAATCTTACTAAATCACAATTACTTTGTTATATTAATTAAATATACACACACTTACATTGAAAATCAAGACCTTGATCAGTAGCGCCCATCATATATACTCTTACTGCAATGATAAGCACAATATTGATATTAAGGAACAATAATCCTGCAGATTGCGAATAACTTAAAGAAAATAATTAATTTACCAACTGTCACTGGAAAGTTTCTTAAATATTCTAGCTCATATGATTAATTGTATTACCAAAATGATCACCAATATTCATTTTCTAGAGCTGTTGGATTATTACTTGCTATATTTTAATTTGAGATGTTGAGTTGCTCCTATATTCTGGGGCTGCTCTTTCGAGTCTTGAAGTTTCAACCCTTGTCATGATTAGGGTTGAGCAGAATTCGATTCAAACCGAAAAATCGAGCTGAATAGAGTCAATTCGGTTCAATCGGTTCGGTTTTAAAATTTAATTGGTTCGATTCGGTTTTAATTTATAAAAATTTCAGTTATTTTGGTTCGGTTCGGTTTTGAAGAGAAAAAAATTGGTTAAACCGAACCGAACTGAATAGTGATTTATATAGTTAAATCGAACCGAATCGATTTTTGAATTAATTTATTTTTATGGAAAATTTATGAATTATATTTAATTATATATATTAATTGTTTAATTTCATTGATTAATGGTTATTAGGTTCAAACCAAAGTTAAAATTAGACCAAATAACTTGAAAATCAAGTCTAAATTAAAAAATCAATCAAAAATCAAACCGATCGGTTTAAACCAAACTGAACCGAAATAAAGTGGTTCGGTTCGATTCGGTTTTTCACCAATTTCAGTTTGGTTCGATTTCTAAAATTGACAGTTCGATTTTTATAATGTAATTCGGTTAGATTCGATTCGGTTCTGTTTGAACCGATTGCTCACCCCTAGTCATGATTGTTTTCTTGGTATGTTTTGTTACTTCCTGCTAGATTTTACTTAACATGTCACATCTAAGAGGATATTTATTAGTTTGGATTTAGGCTGACTTGCTTGTGTTATGTTTTTCTAGATTTTTAAATATATTTTCAATAAATCTGCTTGCTTATTAAACACAAAAAAAACCCTATAAATAACCACCATAAATTGTACCTTTTATTGATTTAATTTTTCAATGCATGAGCATAATCAAACATGAATGCTTCGAATCTGTTCTGCAAATTAAATCATATGCGAAGGCTACCAAAAGCAGCTCAGAGAAAATAAAAGCTGGAAGTGAATGCGGTGTACATTCACTAATTAATTGCACGCAGTGCACTATTTGCCAACGAAAATGTTATAGGGTTAACACATTTGTTTCTGTAATTCTTTCTCTGGACTTTCTTGGTCACATTCTGTTTTTAGATATAATGTTTAATGGTATATACAGATATTAATCCCGACATATCAAACACCTTCTACAAAATTTGAATACCTGTGTAAGCGAAAAACAGAGCAGAAAAATTTTACGCTTTCTTTCTTCTAGGGTTTCATCAGAACCAGAAGGAACATCCACAGGATTCAGAGATAACATTAGGATGCTGCAAGTTTGATAACATTAGGATGCTGATTGTGAATCAATTCTTGCCTCCATATATGCAACTTGCTTGAAAGCATTACCCCTTGGGGTTGAAATGAACCAAATGATAAGGAATAATAGAAAAAGAAATGAGAACGATGGTAATCAGAGAGGGAAAGAATAATCTGTTGTTGGATATACAGTCAGTTTAAACCTTTTACTGAACAAAGAACAAAGGCATCTCTGATTATTTTCTGGCCATGTTCATGAGCTAAACTTGAAAAATATTAGGAAATTATGGAAGATACGCAAATATATACATTACTGCTAATTAATTAAGTTTGACTTTTACAATTGAATTCAAAGCGTACTAACTAAAAGAAAACTTTATATGTACATCTCAATCTTATTTAGTTAATGATATATATATTTATAATCACTGGAATCTCACACCGTGACAGAGTTATACCACTTACCAATTAACGCCACACAAATATATGAAGTTCACCGGTGAATCTAGCAATGGCCACCATGGCTACTGCCACCGTTTATGTAGGTGCAGGGTGAAGCAGAAGATGGAGGAACAGGATTTCTTTCGGATGGAACTGACACTACACTATCATCAATACTTGCCTTCTTTCCTTCAAGAGACCTAGAAACTACTGAAGGTTTCATTATGTGAACCTGAACCAACAAGATCACTAGCATGATTATCAGAGTCTTGCATATTGTACTTTTTCTGCTTATTTTCATGGTGAAAAAGAATACATAGAAGTTGTCTAGAAGGATTAGGGTGCTTTTCTTAACTCTTGGAGATGATGGTGGAACTGCGATATAAAAAGAGCAGCCTCTTCCAGGGCTTTTATCTTTATTGGTGGATATTAAGGCCGCTCCACTTTGGAAATTGTATGCATGGATGGAAAATTCTTGTACGCACGATAGGGTATACACCCGATAATAAACTATAAATTTAAATAGGACTTATCATGATTTTGGATAAAATAATCATAATTTCATACAATGTGATATGTGTATACACTTGGATATAGATAAGACTCACTTATGCATAAATATAAAGCCTTTTTAGTATTCAGTTTCATAATTAAAAAAAAAAAAATCACTTTTCAAAAAAGTATTATTTTAAATATTGAAAAAAGTAAATTGAAAATTTTTATTTTAATGTTTTTATTGTTAATACATGTTAAATTTAATTTTTAATATTTTTAATTAGTATATTTTTAAAAGATATTTTTTTAATAACAGAACTAATAGTAATGGCAAATAGAAACTATTCAGCCACTCACACCGCAGCTATACTTGGGTTTGCCTGTGAAAGGGGCAGCCAAGTGATCACCACTTGAATTATGAAGAAAGACACACAGAATGTTTCCATTTCTTAATTTATATCTTTAAAATAGATTTTAATTGTAACTTTATATTAAAAAAATCATAGATTCAATGACACAATTTATAAAAAAAAATAAATAGCTCAATATGCAAAATTCAAAAATTTCTAAGACTTAAAAATTGAGTTGTCCATTTACTTGCACAAAAGCAATTGTGTTATCTAGGCTGATGACTTGTTTAGAGGTAACTACAATTGCATTATAAAACATGTATATTACTATATGAAATGTAGTTGGTGGAATAACATCTCAAAATAATCGAATTTATATAATTCTAATCCAATATAAATATCATTCATTAAGAATAAGTACCTCATTTTATTAGCGATTTCGATTCCTATTATCATTGAATTTTTCTTAAAATAGAAATTGCACCCCAACATTGCACGATATTCTCTCTAATTAACATATGATATCTTCAATACTAATATTGAAACTTGCAGGTTCAAATCCATACGAAAAGTTCAACAACAGTATCAAAGATAGATTAGCAGTGTTTTACCAATCAATTTTATTTTAATAATATGAATTTAATTTATTTTAAAATTATAAAATCTTAAATTAAATTTTAATTTTAATTGAAATTAAAAGATAAAAAAAAAATTAGTGTTTGTTATTATATGAAATGGTGCCAACTTCTATATGTCACGTTCTTGTGCCGTGGTCCAAGATTTTCTCCACCAAAATAATTGAAAGATGCAATGTCCACTCCCCTGACCCATATGGAATCCAACTTTGTCAAACCATCGAATGGGGATTCTCCACACTGTAAACTTATATTTACATAGACCGAATGGAGTTTATGGGAGGTGGCAGTAGCAATAATTTTTTTTTGCTGGGTCTTGGTAAAAAAAAAAATATTATTAAAAATATAATAGTAATAACTTACAATTAGATTAAGCCAAATTCAATAATTTGAAAATAATAAAAAAATACATTATTATTAATATTATTAAATATATATTTTTTATAAAAAAAATTAAAATTCATTTATTAATTTATACACATATAATTATATTATTTTATTTTAATAAAATTAATTATTGAAAATGTTATAATTTTTAAATGTATAATATGTTTTTTTTATTTTAATTAATTTTAAATTTTTTTAAAAAATTATAATTAAATTTATGAAAAGTTAGAACATATTAAAAAGAATCAATTACCCTTCTTTTAGCAGCTTACATCCGCCACTGGAAGTGGCCGCTCGTAGGTTTTGTCCAGAAGCAACTCAATTCGGAGGGCACGAGAGAGTTGTAGTAGGTCACTTTTCAACTCTCAAACGACCGATGATAAGCCTACCATGGTTCTACGATAGTCTGTTTGTGGCTCTTGGGCCCTTTTGATTTTGCTTGTCATCTAGGGAGTTTTTGTGTAAGTATGTTCTTGCGTGTAGGCATGTGCTGTGCTAGATTCCTTTGCGCTTCGCCTTGTCTTTCTCCCCCGATAGCAGCTCTGCAAACGTGGTTTGGGATGCTGGCGGCGCTCCATCCCCTCTGTGGCGGTCGACTCCAGGGTTAGTGTGTTCTTAGGCCTGTGGCCTTTTCCCTAGGCTTGATTTGGGTAGTCTTTAGCATGTCTTGATTTTTAATTTGGGCTTATGTGATGCTATTATTAATTTTAGGTTAAAGTGTTTAAAGATCAGACGTAGGCCTTATTTTGTAATCCTTAATCCTAGTTGGATGCTTTATGTATATTGGGCCTACACCTTTTAATTCAATGAAATATTATCTATTAAAAAAAAAGCAAAAATTACAGAGTGATGTGATTTTTATTCTCCAACAGCTTCTTTCAGTATCCAATTGATCAAAGTGGCTGTTGAACCACAACTAGACTGCATGTGAGAGTGGGATATTCATTTCATATTGATTTATAAGTTATGAAGGGAGATGAGTAACAAGGCTAATGAGTAACTTGCAAAATTAGTTCAATAATAAATGTATTTTTTAATTTAATTAAAAATTTAAATTCAAATGGCCTTATCTGATTTATAGAATTATAATTTAAAAAAAAATTAATAAACCTATTAATATATTTTTATTTAATTGGAATAATAATCAAACTTTTAATTGCTTATATAGGATCCACATAAATCTAAATTAACACAAATTTTTATTCCTCAAATCATAAAGAACAGATATTATTTATTTGCTATTACTTTTTTATTATATAATTTCTGCTCCATTGAGGTAATAAATTCGTTGTTTAGCCAATGGCAGGAACTTGAGTGACCACCCGATTTTCATCCACGAAAACCCGGACCCTGTTGAAATTTAAATCCTGAGTTATAGGCAATCCCTCCTTGACCACGATTGCCTTCACATTTGCATTCTCTGTCTGTATGATACCCGCTGCAATGTCCCCGTTTGTCCCGACGAGCTCCGGCCATGAATTCTTAACTGCAAAAGTTAATATTTAAAAATAGAACCATGATCGATAATAGTGATTCATGAAGGCAGCGAAAAAGATTATTAAAAGAGGACTCGCATACACTAGCTTGTGCCTAAATTACCTGGACACTGACTTGCCATTCTCCTCTTAATCTGTAGTTCTCAATGAAATCTGTGGATTGAAGGTTAATGGTTTTGCTTTGCAAGTGCAGGTTTATATACATTGAAACAGATTGCTATCTTCGAATCTTTTGTTTAACAATCGTAGCCGACATTTTTGAATTCTGGAATTCATTTCATGCTTTGTTGAGATTTAAAAAGGAATTAAAAAAATAAATAAAAATAGAAGTCAACGATTGTGACTTCAGTGGCCACCGACCAAAGCATGTTGCCATGCGAATTTGGCGGCGGCACACACTGACTTGGCGACGAGCATTTCCGCCGGTGCCAATAAATTGGGAAGTCCGAGAAACCATCGAAATTAATAAATAGTATTAATCCAACTCAATTTTTTATTCTCCAACTCCTACCTTCGGTATCCAATTGATCAAAGTGGCTGTTGGACAACAACTAGACTGCATGTGAAGGTTGTATATTTATTTCAGATTGATTTATAAGTTATGAAGGGAGATCAATAATAAGGCTAATGAGTAACTTGTAAAATTAGTTCAATAATAAATATATTTTTTAATTTAATTAAAAATTTAAGTTCAAATGGCTTTATTTGATTTACAGAATTATAATTTAAAAAAATAAATTAATCCATTAATCTATTTTTATTTGATTGGAATAATAATCAAACTTTCAATTGCTTATATAGGATTCACATAAATCTAAATTAACACAAATTTTTATTTCCCAAATCACAAAGAACAGAGATTATTTATTTGCGATCACTTCTTTATTATATAATTTCTGCTCCATTGAGGTAATAAACCAAGCAATCACCACTTAAATAATTAAAAAAAAACTAATAATTATAAAATTGCCCAAGTTATTTTCAAATCTATAAAGAGGACCAAACATTTGTTATTTTTTAAAGTCAACGTTTAGAGAGACAAATATCAAATTTTAATGGGGCAAATTTGAGTTTTAATATTTTTTTTAATACTAAAATGTAATTTTTACAAAAACTAAAGGGACAATTGCCTCATTCTAATACACGTTCATCACTAAAAATAAATAAATAAAAAAAATTAAAATTAATATCTTTTCATACTTTAAAAGTAAAGAAAAACTAATTAAATTAATTAATTAACTTATTTAAAGGTAACTTACGTATATTATAAAACATGAAATGTGGTAGATTAGTAGTGTTAAATAGTTTTAAATTTATAAAATTTAACATTTAAATTTTAATTGAAATGGAAATTAAGAAAAAATAAAAGGTAGTGTTTATTATAATATAAAATGGTGTGAACTTCTGTATAAATATAAATTATTTAACTTCATTTTTAGTTCGGTAATAAATACATTTTATTTATAGAAACAAAAAAGTAATGAACCCATTAATCAATTTTATTTAATTAGATATACAAGATACACACATCTAACATAAGTTTTTATTTTCCAAGTCACAAATGACAAAGACCGTTTATTTAGAGTGGCTGTTTATTATATAATTTTTTTATTTATTTAAGATGATATATCATATATTTGTTGTTTAGCCAATAGCCCAATAGTAGGAATTCGAGTGACCATCCCATTTTCATCAAGCCAAACCCAGACCCTGTTCAATCTGTAGTCCAGAATCACAGGCATTCCCTCCTTGATCACGATTGCTCCCACATTTTTATTCTATGGTAGCCACTGCAGAGTCCCCTTTGGCCCCGACAAGCTCCGGCCATGAACTCTTAACTGCAAAAGTTAATATTTAAAAATAGGACCATGATCGATAATAGTGTGATTCGTGAAGGCAGAAAAAAAGATTATTAAAAGAGGACTTGCATATACTAGCTTGAGCCTTAATTATCTGAAGATTGATTTGCCATTCTCTTCTTGATCCCTAATTCTCAATAAAATCTATGGACTGAAGGTTAATGGTTTTGCTTTGCAAGTGCAGGTTTTTGTATATTGAAACAGATTGCTATCTTCGAATCTTTAGTAGAACAATCGCAGCCGACATCTTTGAATTCTGGCATTCATTACCTTCTTCATGCTTTGTTGAGATTTAAAAAGAAAAAAAAAAAAATAGAAGTCAACAATTGTGGCTTCAGTGGCAGCCTCCCAAAGCATGCTGCCATGCGAATTTGGCGGTGGCACACAGTGAGTTGGCGATGAGCAATTCTTCCGGTGCCTATAAATTGGGATGTACGAGAAACCGTCCAAATTAATAAATACTATTAATCCAACTCAATTTTTTTTAGCTTTGAGTATGAATTAGGAATTATATAAACTGATGTATTTTAAATTGATTTTAATTTTAAAAATTATTGAAAAGATGAAACTGAAATCGGTGTTTATTGAAGAAAATAAAGAAAGTGATCATAAATATTCTTATTGAAAAATTATGGAACTTAATTTTTTATTTTGTTTTTGTTTCTAAAATGGTGTATGAAGAAGTTTGTAAAAATTTGTTATCAAGAAATTTAATTTGAAATTAAATGTTTCAAAATATATTAGCGTTAAATTATATATTTTTTTTATTAACAAATGATAATAGTTTTCATTATCCAATTTAATGTATGCATGAACGTGAAAATGTACAACTGAACCAACCTAAACCCAACTTGCTTTTATTGTAAAAACTGAAGAGATTGATTTTATAATTTGTTTAGTTGGTTTTGATTCCAGTTCTTTGCAAATTGACTTGGTTAATTTGGTTTGGATAAATCCAAATTAACCCATGTATACCCCTACCTGTAAATATGGGGAGTTCCTTTCATTTTGATGATGTAGCTTGGTTGAGTAGCTCTCAAGAGCTTTGGAGCTTGGTGAAGAAAGCTCAAGAGCTATGGGAGAGCAAGCTCCAGATTTGAGAGTGAGATGTACTCTAGGATAATTTTTTTCTCTAGGTTGTTTAGGAGGATATTTTTTCTCTAGGTTGTGTAGGAGGTGTTATTTCAGTGGGGTAACTTAAACACTAGGTGAAAATGGAATTTGCAGAGTCTTTATTTTCTTTTGAGGAGTATATAAATTATTGCAAGAAATATTGAGTGAAAATTTTTCAAGGGGTTGTAATATTTGTATGTATTATTATTCTCATATAATGGAAAAAATAATTTATTGCTATCTGTAGACATAGAATGGTATTGAGCTTAGGGATGGCAACAGGTAGGATTTTTACGGGTACTTGATATGACCGAACCCTACTAGAACGGGTTAGAGTAGTATATAATTGGGTTTGAGACGAGTTTGCATTTGAAATTTAATACCCCTAACAGGTTTGGGTCGGGTTCGGATTTTACATGTTGGGTATCCATTACTCGAACTCGTTTATATAAATATTTAATTAAATATAAAATATATATATATATATTAATAATATTTATAAATTTTTATATATTTTATTTTATATGAAATAAAATTGAAATATTTTATAGAATTATTAAATTTTTAAAATATAAATTATTAACAAAAATAATTTTTATATAGATTTTTAATTAAAATATATAAAATTAAATAGGTTTGGATATTTTTCGGATAATAATAATAGGATTTGAGATGGATTCGGGTAATTGAGAATAAATTTTAATCAGGTTTGAAACGAATTTGAGTTTTGAGAATATTAATCGGGTTCAGGTTCAGATACAGTAATTTTTACGGGAACCCTATTTGTTGCCACCCCTAATTTAGCCGAAACACGTCAAAAATTCTATCTCTTTTATATTTTTGCTACAGTATTTATTTTTGGATTAATTGTTAATTTTCGTAATGAGTAGTATCATAGTGTGTTTCTCAACATGCTTTCATGATGCTGCATATGATTTATCTAATAAACATTAAAAAGCTAAAATTTGAAAAAAAAAAAAATACAATCATCGTATGTTTGCTAAAAAAATTAAAACTAATAAAAATATTTTTTTCATATTTGATTGATAGCTATATATGTTTTTCTTAGGATATTTAATTTTCATTATAATATTTAAAATTAATAAATTTTAATTTAATGATATTAAATTATTTATAAAACTATAAAATTTTAAATTTAAATCTTAATTAAAATTAAATTATATAAAGTAATTTTTGAATGTAATTAAGATAATAAACTAGTGAATACAGATGACAGATATCAATCAAATATGAAGAATTGCTTAGCCTTACATACATGATGTTGTATGTGATTTTCACAAAAAAAAAAAAATACAATTCATCGTATATTTGCTATAAAAATTAAAAATAATAATTTTTTTTTTTTTCATATTTGATCTAATATTAATATTAAACGCATCTAATTTAGCCGCGCAAACGGAGCTATACGCTTGAGTTTGCTTGCGAGAGGGGCAGCCAAGCAATCACCACTTGAATTGTCACTTTAAATTAAAAAAAAAAAAATTATAGACTCAATAACATAATTTATTAAAAAATAAATAGTTCTATACGGAATTAAAAAATTTCTGACTGAAAAATTGAGTTTTCCATTTACTTGCACAAACAATCAAGTTTAGAGGTAACTACTTAATTACATTATTTAGTTACTAAATCAATTGTTATTAACAATTAATTTATTGGCTGCTAAAATTGGTTTCTACTAGCAACCAATTTGTAATTGGTTAATAAATCAGTTGTTAATCGATATTAGAAAAATCTTAAATATATGTTGAGCAACCGATTTTAAAATTGATTACTAAAATCTGTTACTAATAGCAATCGATTTTAAAATCAGTTGCTAATAGCAACCAATTTAGGAAATTAATTGCTAAATTAAAGAATTATTTTAATTGACATCAAAATTAGCAACTAATTTGTAATCGATTGTTAAAATCGATTATTATTTACAGTCGATTCCTTTGATTTTTACAACTAATTGCAAATTGGTTGCTAGATTTTAGTTCAAAAATTTCCTCCTAATTTTTTATTTTATTTTTTTTAATCAATTTGCGAATTGATTGCTAATAGCAACCGATTTTTGTAACTGATTAAAATTAGTTGATATTAGCAACTAATTTTATAATTGATTTTTTTCTCCTAAACAATTTCTACTCAATTTTTTGTTTTTTTTTTTTTGATTTGTAACCAATTTACGAAGTTAGCAACTATTTTTTAAAACTGATTAAAATCGGTTACTATCAGCAATAGATTTTTCCCCCAAAAATTTTATCAATTATTTTTTTATTTTGATTTGCAACCGATTTACGAATAAGTTACTAATAGTAACCGATTTTTTTCACACAAAAATTCTTGCCCATTTTTTTTATTTTAATTTACAATCGATTTGCGAATTGTTTATTAATAACAATCAATTTTTGCAGCCAATTTTGTAACCGATTGTAAACTGATTACAAAATTTTCTCCCCAAAATTCCCACCAAATTTTTAAAAAAATTAGTAATCGACAATAAATTGCTAATTCACTTATATAAACTATTATTCATTTTTATTCTCCACTTCTCACTTTTTTCCCCACTACTCACTTTCTTTTTCTCTTTTTTCTCTTTTCTCTCATTTTTTTTATCATCTTTTTTATTCTCATATATTTTATTCATATTTTCCCTTTTTAACTTTTTTCTTTATCATCTTTTTCTTTTTCATCAATTTTTTTTATCATTTTTTCTCTCTCATCTATTTTCTTATTCGTCTTTTTTATTTATTTTATTTTTTTTACATAAAATAAAAATTTTTCTTAGTGTATATATATATAGTAATTTATCTTATAGATATCTTTTTATATATAATTTTTTGTTAATTTTTTTAATAGTTATTATTAGTAATTTTTTATAATATTTTTATATTAATTTTTTAGTATTAAATTTTCATTAATAATTTATTGTTTTAATAATTTTGAAAAATTTATTGATTTGAATTTTTTATTTATTATTTGGAAGTTTAATTTTTTTTATAATATTTTTAAATTAGCAATTAATTTTCGGTTGCTAAATTAGTTACAAATAGCAAGCGATTTACAAAATGGTTGCAAAATTCTAAAACTAAAAACACCAAATTTTGTGCATTTGATTATTTTTTAGTTGCTAATAGCAACCGATATCAGTTGCTACTAGTAATCAATAATTTTTTTTATCAAAAGTTTTAATTTTTTCAAATTTAATTAATTTTAGCAACTGATTTGATTGTCGGTTACTATTTGCAATCGATTTGGTTATCGGCTACTATTTGTAACTAATTTCATTACAATGCATCAATCATTGCTAAATCGATTAGCAACTGATTTTGATAGATTAGCAACCGATTCGATTGGTTGCTAATCTATTTTTTCTTTTTATAGTGTAATAGCTTATATAATTTTTTTTATGTTGATTAATATACCACATTATAATTTTTTAGGTTAATTAATATGCCATGCAACAATTTTTTAAGAGCAACTAATATTATTTTATAATGAGAGCTGATATAATTTTGTATCTAATATAATTTTTTAATCGTAATTGATATAATTTTATTATAGATAAAATTTTCAATAGTAGATAATATAATTTTATACTTGATATAATTTTTAATAACAATTGACATACATTTTTAATTGCAGTATGATATAATTTTATATTCAATAAAAGATATATATATATATATATCATTTAATTTTAAATTTTGAAAAAATATTAATAAATTATTTTTTTAATATGTTATAGCAATTTTAAAGGATATTTATTAGATTATATGACACACTTTCATAAACTACTTTTTAATACATAATGATTTTTAAAAGATTGATAGATGAAAATCACATCAAATATTAGTAAGATTTGTTTTTACATTAATTTGTTACTTTTATTAATTTTCATAATTTTTTGATATTTTATTATGGGAAGTATGAGGCGTCATGCAATGGGTTACTTGCCGTAGTGCAGTGGACTGATCATGTAAAAATTTTGTTGGTGCAAGTGGGTGGTGTCCAACAATGCCAGATGAGTCATGCCTTGGTGGTGGGGTCCTTGATAGTGATTGTAGCCGATGTTGCATGGTTGATGTAGAAGGCATAATTTGTTGATTTGATAAATGAGAGATGGGCAAGGGGATAGGTCCAGTATGTCCAGTACAATCCGACATTTGAGAGGAGCCTTTGTTTTCTTTGCTCTACCCAAAAAAAGAAAAAAATGCAAGATCTAGAATGAGGCTTTAATTTGTTTTAAGCGTATAGCTTCAACCAAAAACCCGCAGCTCATTATATTTAGGTGGAGTATGAAATAAAATTTCATATGTTGTGGTTTTATGGTTATGAAGTGAAGGTAGTCTATTTATGACATACACAGCTATATCAATAGCATAATTCCAATATTGGGAAGGGACAGAAGCATGATGGACCAATGCTCTTCAGTTTCAACAATGTATCGGTGTTTCCTTTCCGCACATCCATTTTTTTCTGGTGTGTGAGGATAAGAAATTTGCTGAGTTATACCATCCTTAAGTAAATATTTAGTTAAACCAACACCAACACCCCCATCTCCCTCCCCCCCCCCCCCCTCCTCCCCCAATCTGCTTGGAAGCATTTAATTGGCAACTCAAAATATTTTTCCATTACATGTCAAAAATTTATGAACACATTAAGAACTTCATATTTTTGACGAAGAAAGTATATCCAAGAATATTTACTGAAATGGTAAAAGAAAATGACATAATAACGGAAACCATCAATAGAGGGAACCGGTGATGGTCCCCAAACATCAGAACAGACCAATTGCAAAGGTTTACTAACTCTAGAATCTGAATCAACAAAGGGAAGTTTATGTGATTTACTGATTTGACAAGCACTGCAAGGACTAGAATCTAATTTATTGAAGACAAATTATTGTGATGAAAAACTTGTTGAAAGGTACGAAATTGAGTATGTCCAAGACGCGCATGCGAGGTACAAAATTCAGCAACATTGATAACTGGTGCATGAGAATTGGCCGATTGAAGTGATATGTTGTAGAGACCATCTCTACTCGGGCCTTGGCAAAGTATTCGGCTCTTGAGGATATCCTTAACAAAAAAATTATGAAGGAAAAATTCAATAGAAATGTTATTCTGAGATATAAAACCATGAACAGAAAGAATATTGCGATTAATAACATGAGAACAAAGAATATCATTAACAAAGAACTGAACATCATTATAAGACATGTGAGAAGAACCTTAATGAGTAATAAGTAAGGTAGTACCATTGCCAAGAAGGACTTTGTCAGTGCCAATATACGCAGAAGAGAGTTGGTCAGACATCCACGATCGACCGTGATTGATAATTGGCTCCTGAGTCAATTGTCCAGGACTATTTTGGCATGGTAGTAGTGGGGGAAAATTGGATGTAGGTTTTGGATGGTTGGGAGAGTAGGTGCGAGGTGAAGGGCATTCCGTGCCACATGTCCATTGCCATTGCAATTATGACAAATAATTGTTGTCTGAGATGAATGAGAGGCAAAGGTGGAATTTCTGCCTCGTCCATGACCCCTTCCACGGCCACCACAAAAATTAGTTGCATTGTTCTTTGTAGCAATATGGGTAGTAGGTTGGACTGAGTTGTCCAAAGAGATTTTGTCCATTTTCAGTTGCACTTCTTCACTTAACAATAACGCGTGCAAGTCATCGTATGTAATGTGGGTGTTTCTGGCTTCAAGAGCATGTACAAAGGGATGAAATTCAATGCCTAAGCCTTCCATAATATCACCTACCAAGATATCTTCAGAAACAGCAGATTGTAAAGCAGCTAATTGATCTGAGATTGGCTTCCCACGTTTCATATAGGTGTCAACAGTTTCAGATCCTTTTGTCAAGCGTTTCAACTGTTTGCGAAGCTGTTGAATTTGGGTTCGGGATTCGGACGAAAATATCGTCTCAAGTTTCAGCCGTGCCCCTCTTGCTGTTTTGAAGTGTTGACCCTGTGTAGCTTAAAATTAGCATTGATTTTGATGATAAACAAAACTCAACTAGAATCTATTTAACTCAATTTCAAGTGATGTGTAGATTCTTTCTCTTATTCATAAAGAATCTTTGAGGTTGCATCTAAGGAGGAAGGGCACTCAAAGGCATCTCAAGATGAATCCAAGTTGAGAAAGAACAAGATTATAAAAGCTAAGAGTCGGAGTAAAGGTATGAAAGTCATAGAGTTAGGAATAAAGTCTTAGGACTTGTGTAAAAAGAATAGATTAAAGTTCTAGTCAATTGGAGCTCAAAATTAATTTTTCTTTTAATTATTTTATAAAATTTTCTCTCATTACGACTTTGGATATTGCTATTGGAATATATATTTATCTTAAGGTTTAAATTAGATTTTTTAAGATTACAATTTGAAACAGACATCTGGTAAATTAGTTTGCTAACTTGTTTGCTAAAATATTAGTTTGCTAATGTTTTTGCTAAAATTATAGTTTGCTAACTAGTTTACTACTATCGCAAAAAATTTCATTAGTTTGCTAAATGATCAGAGTTGCTCTACTTCGTACAAAAATTTCATTTCGATTGTATCTTTTAATTTGGTCGCTAATTTTGCCACATATATTAAGCGCTACCTTTAACTACAAAAATTGCATCATCGATAAAGAGTCCGTCAGTATAAATTGGATTAAATTTTATTTTTCTTAGCTTCTCTATTTTGTCGGTAACTTATTAATAAATTATCAATAAAATTCGGTAGTCGATAATTTTTGTAGTTATTTTTAAAATTTCTTGTATTCATTTTATATATTTGTATATTTGTTTAATTTGAACCCTCGTTAATTTATGTATTGAACTCTCTTTTTTAATGAAGAATATATTTTTACAAATCAATTGAATCCTATATATTGAGCAAATTATTATGTGTTTTTGGTGTCTTCACCTACAAAAGTATGAATCTCATCTTCTTAAATTTAAGGGCTAACTACTCAGACTCTGTATACTATTCATATTGTATAATTTATTTATATGCTGACCCAAAGCATTACGAATAAACCAACAGATAACACCATACGGGGGAGAGTCGAAAAAACAATAGCTATGAGAAATAGAACTTGCATGGCCATCCATCCAATCAACAACGTTATTTGCTTCCCTGTAAATATGATGAATTTGGACTTCCCAACCGCATCTCAAGAGTTCATGAATCTTCATAACAACCGTCCGATATAACCCCAAACTTATAAACTGCCTTACACAATATTAACAGCGACATGATTAACCTATATATATATATATATATATATATATATATATATATATATATATCACCAATATCAACAACGTGATTGTAAACTTATATATATAGATAAATTATTTTTATTTAATCATTATATGCTCAACTCAACTCAATTAAGTTTTTATCTAAAAAATTTGGAGTCCGATATGTGGATTCTCTTTCTCCACTCTAAACGATTTTGGGTTAAATCCTAAAAATGTATAATGCTTCTAGGTCATGTTGTACTACTCTCCTCCAAGTCGCTTTAGATCTGCCCATTCTTTTCTTTCTATCCTCTAACCTAATGTGCTCTACTTATCTAACTGAGCCTCCGTGTCTACACTTCACATGACCAAACCACCTCAATCTCCCTTCTCTCAACTTATTCTCAATTGGCACCACTCCTACCTTTCTCTAATACTCTCATTATGGACTTTATCTAGTCTAGTATGGCCACTCATCCACCTTAACATTCTCATCTCTCGCAACTCTTATCTTAGACACATACAACTCATTCAGTACCCAACACTCACTACCATATAACATGGCCGGTCGTATGGCTGTACGGTAAAATTTTCATTTCAACTTATTGAGAATCTTGCAATCACATAAAACTCTCGTGGCATGTCTCCACTTCAACCATCCGGCTTTAATCCTATGACTAACATCCTCCTTACATCCTTCATCTACTAAAAAGACTGAGCCGAGATATTTAAAGTGATTACTTTAGGACAGTACCATTCCACCCAAACTAACTTCTTCCATATCACTAGTTCAGCCTTCACTGAACTTGCAATGCATGTATTCTGTATTCGTTCTACTTAACTTAAAGCCCTTTGACTCTAGAGTACTTCTCCAAAGCTCTAGCTTTCTATTGACTCCTTCTCGTGTCTCATCTATCAGAACTAAATCATCCGCAAATATCATGCACCAAGGGATACTCTCTTGTATATGTTTCATCAATTCATCTAAAACTAATATAAAAAGGTAAGGGCTTACAGATGAACCTTGGTGTAATCCAACTAAGATAGGAAAATCTCTTGTGTCCTCTCCCACTGTGTGCACAATAGTAGTTGCTCCTTCATATGTATCTTTCAACACTTGTATGTACCTAATAGATACCCTCTTTTGTTCTAACACTCTCCATTAGACATCTCTTGGAACACTATTATAAGCTTTCTCCAAATCGATAAAAACCATGTGTAGATCTTTCTTCACATATCTATATTTCTCCATCAAGCTTCTAATGAGAAGATCGCTTCCATAGTTGAACGACCGGGCATGAAGCCAAATTGATTGGGAGAGATAAAAGTATCATGACGTAGTCGATGTTCCACAACTCTCTCCCACAAGTTCATAGTATAGCTCATGAGTTTAATTTCCTTATAGTTTGAGCAACTTTGTATGTCTCCCTTATTTTTAAAAATATGTATTAAAATACTCCTCCACCATTCATCAAGCATTTTCTTTGAGTTTAGAATCTTATTAAATAATTTAGTTAACCATGACACTCCCATATCTTTCTAATACTTTCACACTTCAATTGGTATTCCATCGGGTCCACAGGCTTTACCCACTTTCATTCTCTTAAGTGATTCCTTTACTTCTAAAGATCTAATAATTCTAGTATAATTCACATTCTTTTCTATTGCTCTGTTGTTTATATTCACGCTATTACCATTTTGACTATTATTAAAGAGATCATCAAAATAATTTCTTCATCTTTCTTTAATGTCCTCAATTTTCACTAACACTTTTCCTTCTTTATTCTTAATGCACCTAACTTGATTGAGATCTTGACATTTCTTTTCTCCTCCTTGCTAATCTATAAATACCTTTCTCCCAATCTTTATTTCAAAGTTTCTCATATAACTTTTCAAAGGTCCGCGCTTACTTGACTAACTGCTTTTTTTTACTTGACTAACTGTTTTTTTGCCTCTTTCTTTGCTATCTTATACTATTCATATGCCACATTATTATAACAATTATGTAATTTATTATATAATTTTCTCTTTCTCTTCACTGCCTTTTGTACTTCCTCATTCTACTACCATCTCTCTATATACACATAGATCATTTAACTTCATATATAATAAGCTGCAAAAAGTTACAGAGTGATGTGATTCTCCAACTCTTCCATTGCCCAACTGATCAAAGTGGCTGTTGAACCACAATTAGACTGCAGGTTGGTGGTGCATTTATTTGAGATTGATTCATAAATTATGAAGGGAGATCAATAAGAATAATGAACCCATTCATCAATTTTTATTTAATTGGAATTACAATCAAACTTTCAATTACATATATAATTTTTATTCCACAAGTTCCAAAGGAAAAAGACCGTTTATGTATTTCGAATTACTGATTTATCGTTCATTTAAGATAATATATCATATTTGTTGTTTATCCAATTGTAGGAGTTCGAGTGACCACCTTATTTTCATCCACCCAAACCCAGACCCTGTCACACCTGAAGTCCCCAGTCACAGGTGTTCCACCTTGATCACTATTGCATCCACGTTGTTTTTGTTCTCTTTCTTTGTGGTAGCCGCTGCAGAGTCCCCGTCTGCCCCAAGGAGCTCCGGCCATGAATCCCTGAAGGCAAAAAATATATATATATGATTAAAGAGGACTTGCATATACTTGTGCCGACGCTGACTTGCCATTCTCCTCTCGATCTAGTTTTCAATGAAATCAGTAGATTGAATGTTAATGGTTTGGCTTTGCGTGGGGGTTTGTATACATTGTAACAAATTGCTCTTCGAATCTTTAGTAGACCAGTCATTGCCGACATCTTTGAATTCTGGCAGTTATCACCTTTTTGGCATGCTTAATCCCACTACATGATGCCGCATATGATTTATATAATAAACGTTAAAAAGCTAAAATTTTTAAAAAAATGCAATTCATCATACGTTTTCCATATAAAATTTTAAAATAATAATTTTTTTTTTTCATATTTGATTGATAGCTATATGTATTCACTAATTTATTATCTTAGGATATTTAATTTCCATGGAAATATTCAAAATTATTAAATTTTAATTTAATAGAGCTATTTACAAAAATATAAAATTTTCCCTAAAAAATAAAACTATAATAATTTTAAATTCAAATATTCATTAAAATTAAATGATAAAAAGTAAAATTAAATGATAAAATCCATATGGAAGTTTTTAAAAAAATTATTAATTTTACAAAAATAATTAACTAAGAAATCATAAATTCACATTTAAAAAAAATATAAGCTTTATATTAAAAAAAACAAATATTTAATTTAGATTGAAACTGAATGTCTTATAAAGGCTAATTTTTAATTATAAATTTCAATATACCAAGTCAATAGAGTTACATCATCTATTGTTAGATAATATATTTATTCACATTAACATTAAATTATGTTAATGAAATTTTATGAATATTTAATTATATTTTTTTTAGTATTTAAATTAAGTTTAGTATTCATATAAATTAAAATTTTTTAGTTTTATTTGTATTTAATTTCCAAGTTTTTTTTTTATTGCAATCCAATTTCATCTAGAATAAATACTCTAAGAGTTGTATGATAATCGGAGTAAAGCATTTAGTGATAATAGCTATAAAAGGCAAGTTGCAATGGATGATCATCAAGTGAGGCAAGTTGCAATTAAAAACAATATGACTTGTGTTTTAGTTTTGGAGATTCAAGTTTTAGTTCTGAAAATAACAATCAATTTTTCACCTCCATAAAGGTAACTTCCTTTCTTATAGAAAATAGCTTTTTAATGGCAATAAGTAATGCTTTTTTTTTTTTTTTTATGAGTATGAGCATTAATGATTTTCTTTAAATTACTACTTGGAGTCATTCACTCCAAGCAACTCACTGTGGAAGAATACTAAAATTATTTGGTGTCTCACATTATCGCGGACTTCATAGTATACATATAAAATTTTTTACTTAATGTCTTTTGTTTTATATTTGCAAATCAAATGGTTTAAGTTGATTGTATAAATTTTAGGATAAAGTGGGTTAACTTTTGTGATTTTTTGAATGTTAGGCACAAAATTTTTTAGATGTCCAACTCCATTATGTATTAGAACAAGAACAACTTAATATTTTAGTGATAAAAGTTCACAAAATTTTTATTGGTACCTAACTATATATATATATATATATATATATGTACACATTATTCTTTACCAAAGCTCCTAAATTAGAGAAATTATTGAGTATATTGATGTACAGGATTTTAATGCATTTTTTACTTTCATATATGTGAATTTCTATGAAATGTGAATTTTAACTTTTGTTTTAAATTAATATCGGGGTTAAAAATAATTTTTTTCATATTTTTACATAGTAAAAATTAATTTTCAAAAATTTTATCTAGTAATTTTTAAATAATTAAAATTTAAGAATAAAAAAACAAAGGAATAAAACTTCAAGAAACCATATTTTCTCGCAACTTTTGTGACATCCCTTACCCGTCTACAGTATAGCCGAGCAAGAAGTGCCACATTCGGTGCCGGAGCACCCTATCTTGTTTTATCATATCTATTGTAAACTTTTTATGTCATTTAAAACATGTATTCTATGTGTAGAATTTTTTTTTTTTTTTTTTTTTTATATCTTATTTCTGTGGAGACCCGGACAGAGCCTCCCTTATTTTATTAGCATCTGGCGGATTCCACTAATCACCTGTTAACATGTTCATATTCATTTTACACATTTCCATATCATATTCTCATGTATCATATCATTTACAATTATTTATGAGATCTCAAAATGAAGTATTATCTATTGCATTCATATAGAAATTCATAGATAATAAATTACAAGTTTTCATTTCAATCTCAAAGTTTAATTACAAGTCCAAAATGAAATACATCATAAACTAGTAATTACATCATGACTAAACATAATGAACCAAAATACTAGTCTATACATGGGCCCTACAAAAATACAACAGACCGGTGAGGTGACTCTGGACAATGGCAGATCTGATCAAAGCTCGCTGTACTCATCGTCTTCTGCCGCGTCCGATCTCCAAGACTACGCGATGGAAAACCAACGCGCTAAGCATAACGCTTAGTGGTGCATAATTTATAATAACAATAATTTAATAATTTGAAATAATATATGCAACTCATAATTTCTGGGTATTTTACATTTTTATTGCTCTTTGGAAATAATTAACATTATTGGGATCTTTTATGATTACTTATTGTATTTTAAGTCTTAATTATTTATTTATTTATTTATTTTTTCAGTGCCCAAGAAAACCTATAACAAATTATAAAAGCTGGATGTACGGGTGTATCGTTAGACACCATATGTCTATCCAAAGATATCGCTGCGTGCACGAGGCCACCGTCGCACGAGGCTTTGTCAGCTTGTAAAGCCAGAAATAAAGTAGGAATATAGCCTGTAGAACAATCATACCAGACATATATTGTCAGTTCATGATTTTCTCGGTAGGCAGTACTGCTATCTGTAGTCCCTAATTGGTATACCAATTTATCCAACTAAATAAATAAGTCTAGGTATACTATGGGCAATTAAACATTTTTAATTAATTTAGCACTATTCACTGTTACTATTTTCTAGTACTGTTCATTAGTACTATTAATTTCATATTAATAGGAAATTAGTCCCAATTTACATATTCATATCATTTTTAATATTTAATTATCCTTATGAGGATTTTAATTTTCATAGATAGCATTTTTCCCATGAACCTTTCTTTAGGTTCATGTTGATGTGTTATATTTATCTAGGAATTTGACTAGGTTAGGATGTCTATTTAGTCACACTTCCTTCATAACAATTGCTCCTCTATGTTTAAACTTGAATTTCAGTTTTTGAATCACTGAATTTGGGATTATAGAACTCAAGTTATGGTCAAAATACCAAAGGAATAGTATTTTGGGACATTTTCTGGGTTGGCAGTTTCAGTGACCCAACTTGTGCTAACAATTTGATTTGGTTAAAGGCAAAACTGGGTTAAGTGGTCTTCATGAAAAGTGTAGCCCTATGTCTAAACTTTCCATGGTTAAAATTTTAGGATTTTTGGACCAGTATAGAGAGAGTTATGACCAAATGAACACGTACTGTTCATTTGGTCATTTTCTGGGTTGGCAGTTTCAGTGACCCAACTTGTGCTAACAATTTGATTTGGTTAAAGGCAAAACTGGGTTAAGTGATCTTCATGCAAAGTGTAGCCCTATGTCTAAACTTTCCATGGTTAAAATTTTAGGATTTTTGGACCAGTATAGAGAGAGTTATGACCAAATGAACACGTACTGTTCATTTGGTCATTTTCTGGGTTGCAGGGAAATCCGAATTTGGGCAGTATTTAGGTCAAGTTTTGGACAGAATTGGGGCATGGTTTCTTCATGGAAAATGGGCTATTTTGGGTCTAGTTTCACCTCCAATTGGCCTCATACCAATTGGGGTCACACAATTTTATTTATGGCCTAAAATGTACACTGCCCTCAACAAACACAACCTGCAGAAAATTGACACTTCCAAAACTCAATCTCCTCCAACTTCCTTACTTCAATTTGCATGCAATACACTTCTATAAGCAACAATCTCATCCCAATAGATCAATTTCAACATCTTACACAAAGTCCTCAACATTTACACAAACCCTAGTTTTCAAAGTTTCAAATTTACACAATCAAACACCCAAACATTTCAACTAATTACACATTCTCATAGAACCATTTTTTCATCACTTAAAAGCAATAAATTTCAAGTTCCATGGCTGCCAAAAATTCAAGGGTTCTTTCCTCTAGATTTTCTTTTTGTTTTAATGGTATTTATGCTTAGCTAAACATGCTTTTCATGTTTAATAAAGAGAAGAAGAGGGATTAGTGCACTAACCTTTTTGGGTGTCTTGCCAAACTTCAATTTCTCTTCTTCAAATGGGTATCTAAAGCTTCCTTAGGGTGTAGGGAGTATTTTTGTAAAGGAGCTATAAGTTTTGGTGTGTGGAAGTTGGAAAATCAAGCTTGAAAGCTTGACAAAAATGGTGGAGAGGAGCACAAGGGTGGACGACAAGAGAGAGGGAGAGTGGGAAGAAGATGGAGAGAAAAGTAGGTGGGTTTTGTCTCTTGTGCTTTATATATTTATATTTTTATTGTAATTATTTTTGTTTAAATTTTTCTTATGTTTATTTTTTTCTTTTCTTTAAATACCATAAGTCTTTTTATTTTCCTTTCTTTTCTTTTCTTTCCTTTTCTTTTCTTGCCCTTTCCATTTTCCAAATTCAAATTCATAAAATTAATTTATGTTAATTATTCTATTTCCAAATTTTAATTTGACATTTAAGTCAAAATTCACATCTAGGGGTAAAATGACCAAAATGCCTTTCATGGTACTCATCGGGTTATTTTTATTATTTTATACCAATTTATAAATTCTCTAAACTTTAATTTATTTTTCTCAAAATTTTTCCTATATTTTTTTTATTTATTTCATTAATTTATGCCTCTTTACTATAATTTAAGTGTAGTTCCAGACATTTTGACTGTCCGAATAGATATGAGTCGTCGGAACAGTAAATTGTACGGACTACCTATGGTGAGGGCGTTACAATTCTTCCCCTCTAATAGAAATTTCGTCCTCGAAATTTACCTAATGTGAAGAGTTGAGGGAATCGCCTCATCGCCTCCTCGCCTCCCATGTCGCTTCTTCCGTGTTGTGGTGTCTCCACAAGACTTTCACTAGTGGGATCCTCTTATTTCTCGAAGTTCTTTCACTTCCCGTGCAAGATTCTAATCGGTTCTTCTTCATATGTCAAATCAGGTTGCACAATTATCTCCTCTCTGAAATGACATGTGAAGGATCTGATCAGTATCTCCGAGCATCGACACATGGAATACATCGTGGATCTTGTCCACTGTGTGGTAAAGCTAGCTCAGAGGCTACTAGACCCACTCGCTCAATGAAATCGTATGGACCTATAAAGCTAGGGCTCAACTTACCCTTTTTACCAAATCTTAGCACTTTTTTCCAAGGTGATAGCTTTAGAAACACCTTCTCGCCAAACTCATACTCTATATCCTTTCTCCTCAGGTCGGCATATGACTTCTCCATTCCCAAGGCGACCTTCAAATTGTCTCCGATGAGTTTCACTTTTTCCTCCGTCTGTCTCTACTAAACTGGGCCCACTATTTTCTCCTCACCCATTTCGCCCAAAGATAAGGGAGTTCTACATCTCCTCCCATACAACGCTCATATGGAGCCATTTTTATATCGGCTTGGTAGCAATTGTTGTAAGCAAACTCTACCAAAGGAAGATACTTCTCCCAACTTCCTTCAAAATCAATGATGCAGCTTCTCAACATATCCTCCAATACCTGAATCACCCGTTCTGACTGTCCATCCGTCTGTGGATGAAAAGCCGTACTGAAGTGTAGTCGAGTGCCTAAAGACTCCTGTAGCCTCTTCCAAAACCTCAAAGTAAATCTCGGGTCTCGGTCAGATATGATCGATGTTGGCACTCCATGTAGCCGGACTATCTCATCTATGTAAATTTCTGCAAATCTCTCTAATGAGTAGCTGGTTCTAACTGGTAGGAAATGAGCTGACTTGGTCAATCTATCCACAATCACCCATATAGTATCATGCTTCCTCTGTGTCAATGGTAGCCCAGTCACAAAATCCATGGTAATACGGTCCCATTTCCATTCTGGTATGGATATAGGTTGCAACAACTCGATGGAACTCGATGCTCACCTTTAACTCACGGCATGTCAAACATCTAGTCACAAAATCACCAATCTCTTTCTTCATTCCAGGCCACCAATAATGTGTTTTCAGGTCTTGGTACATCTTGGTACTTCCTGGGTGCATAGCATGGAAGCTACTGTGCGCCTCTTTTAAGATATTCTTCTTCAGTTCCTCATCTCTTGGTACACATATTCTGCCACCCATCTCCTTTCAACTCATAATCGCCTCCTTCCTCTTGAGTTCGCCCATACAAGCTTAGCAACTTTTCATCCCTTAATCGTGCCTCTTGTATTTGTCAGAATAAACTTGGCTTTACACACAACTCACCAAAAGTACCCCATCCTGTGTTAAAGACAATGAGCATTCAATGCTCTCAAAGCCATCATGGACTTCCCGCTAGGGCGCCACCACTATATTTGCTTTCCTGTGATGGTATTCGATCACACATAAATAGTCTTTAAGGAATTCAATCCATCTCCTCTGTCTCAGATTGAGTTCCTTCTGAGTTGGCAAGTACTTTAGACTCTTGTGATCAGTGTAGATGTAACACTTCTCACCATATAGGTAATGCCTCCATATCTTCAATGCAAATATTATTGCCGCCAATTCCAGATCATGAGTTGGGTAGTTCTTTTCATGTGGCCTTAGCTGTCTAGAAGCATAGGCAACTACTTTCCCTTCCTGCATTAGAACACACCCAAGCCCATTGTGAGAGGCATCACTATAGATCACATAGTCTTTCTCTGACTCTGGCTGTGTCAACACTGGAGCTTCTGTAAGCATAGCCTTCAGCTTCTCAAAGCTGGTTTGACATTTATCATTCCAGTCAAACTTTGCATTCTTATGCAAGAATTTAGTCACAATGCTTATAAGGGAAAATCCCTTCACAAATCTCCTGTAGTATCCAGCTAACCCCAAAAAGCTTCTGACTTCTGTTACATTTTTGGGAGGCTTCCATTCAACTATTGCTTCAATCTTCCTTGGATCTACCCTGATTCCATCTGCTGACACAATGTGTCCAAGAAAGGATATCTCATCCAACCGTAAGTCACACTTGATAACTTGGATACAACCGCTTTCTCGCAGCCTCGTAGTACTACTCTCGTGTGTTCATCATGCTCTTCCTGGTTCTTAGAATACACCAAGATATCATCTATAAAGACCACAACAAATCGATCCAAGTAGGGATGAAAGATGCGATTCATTAGGTCCATGAAAGCCGCTGGTGCATTTGTTAGCCCAAATGGCATCACTAGGAACTCATAGTGTCCATACCGGTCCCGAGCGCTTTAGGAACATCTGCCTCCTTCACTCTCAATCGTGATAGCCCGATCCGAGATCTATCTTGGAGAATACTCAGCTCCCTCAACTGATCAAATAGGTCATCTACCCTAGGTAAAGGGTATTTGTTTTTCACACCACCTTATTCACCGCCAGAGTCTATACATAGCCGAAGGGTGCCGCCCTTCTTCTTCACAAATAGCACCGGTGCTCCTAGGTGACACACTAGGCGTATGAAGCCTTTGTCTAGTAGCTCCTGTGAATCGAACTTTCAACTCTCTCGCTCAAGAGGTGCCATCCTATATGGAGCAATGGACATTGGTGCAAGATCTGCATAACCTCTATAGCAAACTCCACTTCTATTGGGTGGCAACCTGCAACTCTTCCGAAACACATCCGGAAAATCACATACATGGGGATCTCCGCATGCTTGGGCTAGTCTTCCCGGTATCAACCACATGTGCTAAGAAAGCCTCACACTCTTTCTTATCAATCTTCCGCCGTTGTGGCTGATATGATGGTGGAAAGACAACCTGCCTTCACCCACAATCGTAATCACATCCCCATCTACTCAGTAGTGACATCCTCTTTAGCCGACAATCTACCATCGCCGATGACGTGATAACCACCCATACCTAATATCACATCGAATTCATGGAATGGTAGCTCAATCAAGTCAGCTAAAAACTCATACCCTTGTGTTTTCAGAGGACAACCCTTGTAGACCTTTTTCACCATGACACTATGGCCTAAAGGGTTTGTGACTTGTATGTCCTCCTCTAGTTCCTCTACTTGTACCCTTCTATCAATTGGTGGTGTGATGCACACATATGAATGTGTGGAACCCGATCAATCAATGCACATACAAGTCATAAAAGAAAATGTACCTCTAATGACATCACCGCTCGCTCATCTCGAGCTCATGGCATAAGCACGAGGTGCTACCCTAATCTCCCGCCTCGACTGCCTCTCGCAGAGGCCTCGTGATGTGCCACCAGACGTGCCTCGCAGGTCTCCTACCCCTCTGTGCTGCTGGGGCAGACCTCTCCATCTGAGGTGGAGCAGTGGGAGCACTAGTGTTCCTCTGTGGACAATCCTTCAGGAAGTGATCCGTAGACCCACATCTCAAACATCCACCGCCAACAACTGCACTCTCCTCTCGTGGGTCTACCACAATGTACACAAGCAGTGGTGGGGCCGATCCGTGTAATCGCACTGTGAACTACCCACCGATGCACCGCATTGTCCTCCTCCTCTCCTTGGAGCAAACCGAGACTTCGCTTTTGCCCCGACCTTGAGTCCGACTCGAGACACCTTGGGTCTCTTACTACCCGTGTCGCTGAACCGACTGCACCAGAACCCCTCTTGCGCTGCCTATCCTTTCGGATCGCTCTTCATTTCTCGACTTTCTCCACATCAAGGGTCGATGCTATCAACAGAGAGAAATCGTGAAGTGGTGAGATGTCACTATCAACCCGATGTTGTCATTCACCCATCCTCAAATCTTCGCATTTATGAACCTCTGCTGGCATCAACTCCAATGCATATTCGCTAAGTCTCACGAATTCTCGCCATATTCAGAGATCGCCACCGCCTCTGCCTCGCTGTGAATTCTCTTCTCGCCTCCAAGTACACATGATCGATGTATTTCTTCTCAATTCAACCGTAAAGAACTCCTGTGTGATCTGTGCAGCTGTACTACTCTAGATATCACCCACCATCTATATGCATCCTCCGTAGTGCTGATAGAGTACACTCCAACCGCCGCCTGGGTGCAATGCAATTGCGCAATACCCTCTCTGCCCTCTCCGCCTAATACTCGCCCACTGGATCATCATCCTCTTACTGAAGTCAATCGCCCCATACTTTCGCAGCTCTCTAGTGGAGATCTGTGTATAGGTTGCGTGTGGGGGTGGAGGTGGCGCAGTGGTGGGGTGGTGGTGGGTGTGTGGTCCGTGGAGGTGGAGGTGGTGGTCGTGGCTGTGGAGGTGGAGGTGGCCGTGGAATGGCTCGCGAATCGATGGAACACCGTGTCATCTGCTCATAGAAGGCCTGTGCCCTACTCACGCACTCGAGATGACTCGCTCTACTACCACTTCTCCCGACTAGAGCAAAGCGTGACTCTCTACTTCCTCCTCTATCGGCCTGAGGTCCGTGCTCAAGGATCGATGCCATCGATCCTATAAAATGCATACAAAGAACAGATCCGCATTAGTGTCACCTCGACTCTATTTAAAGGCCCATGCAAGTGATGCAACTATTTCTTTCTATCTATCTAGGTCTAGGACCGCCTAAACTGCTCTAATACCACTAAATGTGACACCCCTTACCCGCCTCACAGATAGCCGAGCAAGAAGTGCCACATTCGGTGCCGGAGCACCCTATCTTGTATTATCATATCTATTGTAAACTTTTTATGTCATTTAAAACATGTATTCTATGTGTAGAAATTTTTTTTTTTTTTTATCCAATTTCTGTGGAGACCTTATGAGCCTCCCTTATTTTATTAGCATCCATGATTCCACTAATCACTGTTAACATATTCATATTCATTTTACACATTTCCATATCATATTCTCATGTATCATATCATTTACAATTATTTATGAGATCTCAAATGAAGTATTATCTATTGCATTCATATAGAAATTCATAGATAATAAATTACAAGTTTTCATTTCAATCTCAAAGTTTAATTACAAGTCCAAAATGAAATACATCATAAACTAGTAATTACATCATGACTAAACATAATGAACCAAAATACTAGTCTATACATGGGCCCTACAAAAATACAACAGACCGGTGAGGTGACTCTGGACAATGACAGATCTGATCAAAGCTCACGCTGTACTATCGGTGTCGCCGCCGCGGGTGATCTCCAAAGACTACGAGATGGAAAACCAATGCGCTAAGCATAACGCTTAGTGGTGCATAATTTATAATAACAATAATTTAATAATTTGAAATAATATATGCAACTCATAATTTCTGGGTATTTTACATTTTTATTGCTCTTTGGAAATAATTAACATTATTGGGATCTTTTATGATTACTTATTGTATTTTAAGTCTTAATTATTTATTTATTTATTTTTTTTTTCAGTGCCCAAGAAAACCTATAACAAATTATAAAAGCTGGATGTACGGGTGTATACTGGTTAGACAGCCATATGTCTATCCAAAGATATCGCCCTGTGCACGAGGCCACCGTCGGGCACAAGGCCACCGTCGCACGAGGCTGCCACAGCTTGTAAAGCCGTAAATAAAGTAGGCATATAGCCTGTAGAACAATCATACCAGATATATATTGTCAGTTCATGATTTTCTCTGAGGCGCATTACTATCTGTAGTCCCTAATTGGTATACCAATTTATCCAACTAAATAAATAAGTCTAGGTATACTATGGGCAATTAAACATTTTTAATTAATTTAGCACTATTCACTGTTACTATTTTCTAGTACTGTTCATTAGTACTATTAATTTCATATTAATAGGAAATTAGTCCCAATTTACATATTCATATCATTTTTAATATTTAATTATCCTTATGAGGATTTTAATTTTCATAGATAGCATTTTTCCCATGAACCTTTCTTTAGGTTCATGTTGATGTGTTATATTTATCTAGGAGTTTGACTAGGTTAGGATGTCTATTTAGTCACACTTCCTTCATAACAATTGCTCCTCTATGTTTAAACTTGAATTTCAGTTTTTGAATCACTGAATTTGGGATTATAGAACTCAAGTTATGGTCAAAATACCAAAGGAATAGTATTTTGGGACATTTTCTGGGTTGGCAGTTTCAGTGACCCAACTAGTGCTAACAATTTGATTTGGTTAAAGGCAAAACTGGGTTAAGTGGTCTTCATGAAAAGTGTAGCCCTATGTCTAAACTTTCCATGGTTAAAATTTTAGGATTTTGGACCAGTATAGAGAGTTATGACCAAATGAACATGTACTGTTCATTTGGTCATTTTCTGGGTTGGCAGTTTCAGTGACCCAACTTGTGCTAACAATTTGATTTGGTTAAAGAAAAACTGGGTTAAGTGGTCTTCATGAAAAGTGTAGCCCTATGTCTAAACTTTCCATGGTTAAAATTTTAGGATTTTTGGACCAGTATAGAGAGAGTTATGACCAAATGAACACGTACTGTTCATTTGGTCATTTTCTGGGTTGGGTTGCAGGGAAATCCGAATTTGGGCAGTATTTAGGTCAAGTTTTGGACAGAATTGGGGCATGGTTTCTTCATGGAAAATGGGCTATTTTGGGTCTAGTTTCACCTCCAATTGGCCTCATACCAATTGGGGTCACACAATTTTATTTATGGCCTAAAATGTACACTGCCCTCAACAAACACAACCTGCAGAAAATTGACACTTCCAAAACTCAATCTCCTCCAACTTCCTTACTTCAATTTGCATGCAATACACTTCTATAAGCAACAATCTCATCCCAATAGATCAATTTCAACATCTTACACAAAGTCCTCAACATTTACACAAACCCTAGTTTTCAAAGTTTCAAATTTACACAATCAAACACCCAAACATTTCAACTAATTACACATTCTCATAGAACCATTTTTTCATCACTTAAAAGCAATAAATTTCAAGTTCCATGGCTGCCAAAAATTCAAGGGTTCTTTCCTCTAGATTTTCTTTTTGTTTTAATGGTATTTATGCTTAGCTAAACATGCTTTTCATGTTTAATAAAGAGAAGAAGAGGGATTAGTGCACTAACCTTTTGGGGTGTCTTGCTAAACTTCAATTTCTTCTTCAAATGGGTATCTAAAGCTTCCTTAGGGTGTAGGGAGTATTTTTGTAAAGGAGCTATAAGTTTTGGTGTGTGGAAGCTTGGAAAATCAAGCTTGAAAGCTTGACAAAAATGGTGGAGAGGGAGCAAAAGGGTGGACGGCAAGAGAGAGGGAGAGTGGGGAAGAAGATGGAGAGAAAAGTAGGTGGGTTTTGTCTCTTGTGCTTTATATATTTATATTTTTATTGTACTTAATTTTGTTTTATATTTTCATGTTTATTTTTTCTTTTCTTTAAATGCCATAAGTCTTTTTATTTTCCTTTTCTTTCCTTTTCTTTTCTTGCCCTTTCCATTTTCCAAATTCAAATTCATAAAATTAATTTATGTTAATTATTCTATTTCCAAATTTTAATTTGACATTTAAGTCAAAATTCACCTCTAGGGGTAAAATGACCAAAATGCCTTTCATGGTACTCATCGGGTTATTTTTATTATTTTATACCAATTTATATTCTCTAAACTTTAATTTATTTTTCTCAAAATTTTTCCTATATTTTTTTATTTATTTCATTATTTTATGTCTCTTTACTATAATTTAAGTGTAGTTTTAAATATTTTGACTGTCCAACAGATATGAGTCACTGAATAAAGAAATTGTACGGACTACCTATGGTGAGGGCGTTACAACTTTTTTGTTTTAGAGTATACGTTACCTCTTATTTATTTTATTTTTAATTGATTTTATATATTTTATAATTAAAATAAATTTTAATAATTTATTTAACAATATCAAAATAAAATCTATTTTAAAAAAGAAAATAATATTAAAAATATAATTTAAGATTAAAAATATAATTTAAATATCAGTAAATTTATTAATATTACTTTTAATTAAATAATTACTAAATAAACTAAAAATAAATATATTATAATAAAAATATAATTAATTTTAATTAAAAAAATAAATTGGTGCGTGTGCAATGATAAATTAGTACTTTCTATTTTAATTAGCTAAAAATAAAATAAATTATTATTATTATTTAGAAAAAAATTAATTTGATTGGTTATATTAGTTTTCTATGTAAATCTAAATTCTATTCTATTAACCATTTTATTAACCATTTTTAGTTGAGCTGATAAGTGAAAAATTATGAATTTAATTATAAAATAGTCATCTCATCAATTTTTTAAGTTATATAATTAATGATGAGGAATTATATTTATATAAACAAAATATATAATAAAATTTATTAATATATATTTTAATTTTATTAATTATATTATTACATTATTATTTAATTAATTTAAAATTAATTAAACTAAAATCTTAATAATTTTTAATAATTTTATACTTAATAATATATATATATATCTTTCAATTTTTTTTCTTTGCTTAGCAAATTCATGTAATGTTTTTCTTGTAATTAAATCATATATGTATAAGAATTTCTTTAATTAATAATATTAATATTGCCGTAGATTTATTGGATACTGGATTTGGCAAGATTGAGGATCTCCAGAAAATAAAAAAACAGGTGATAGTTGGCAACCACTTCAATGCTTAGGTCAGTAATCGGATTATGAATTGAGTATTTAATATAATAGGAGTGTGAGTATTATTTACATCTCTAATTTTGAAACTTTACTTTATTTTTATAGGGATTGTAATAAATTAGTGAACACAGATGTCAAATATCAATCAAATATGAACTTCAAAAAAAAGAAAAAATCAAATATGAAGAATTGCTTTGCCTTACATACATGATGTTGCATGTGATTTTCACAAAAAACACAATTCATCATATATTTGCTATAAAAATTAAAAATAATAAAAATATTTTTATTTTTTTAATATTTGATTTAATATTAATATTAAACGCGGCTATACACTCGAGTTCGCTGGTGAGAGGGGCAGCCAAGCAATCACCACTTGAATTATCACTTTAAATTAAAAAACAAATAGCTCAATATACAAAATTAAAAAATTTCTGATTGAAAAATTGAGTTTTCCATTTACTTGCACAAACAATCAAGTTTAGAGGTAACTACTTAATTACATTATAAAACCTGTATAATACCATGCATTTGAAACTATGAATTATTTATTATTTTATTTTAATAATATAATATAAATTTTATTTTAATATTGGGCCTAGACTTTTTTATTGAATGAAATATTATCTATTAAAAAAAAAAAAGCAAAAATTACGGAGTGATGTGATTTTTACTCTCCAACTTCTTCCTTCAGTATCCAATTGATCAAAGTGGCTGTTGGACAACAACTAGACTGCATGTGAAGGTTGTATATTTATTTCAGATTGATTTATAAGTTATGAAGGGAGATCAATAATAAGGCTAATGAGTAACTTGCAAAATTAGTTCAATAATAAATGTATTTTTTAATTTAATTAAAAATTTAAGTTCAAATGGCCTTATCTGATTTATAGAATTATAATTTAAAAAAAAAACTAATGAACCTATTAATCTATTTTTATTTAATTGGAATAATAATCAAACTTTTAATTGCTTATATAGGATCCACATAAATCTAAATTAACACAAATTTTTATTCCTCAAATCATAAAGAACAGATATTATTTATTTGCTATTACTTTTTTATTATATAATTTCTGCTCCATTGAGGTAATAAATTCGTTGTTTAGCCAATGGCAGGAACTTGAGTGACCACCCGATTTTCATCCACGAAAACCCGGACCCTGTTGAAATTTAAATCCTGAGTTATAGGCAATCCCTCCTTGACCACGATTGCCTTCACATTTGCATTCTCTGTCTGTATGATACCCGCTGCAATGTCCCCGTTTGTCCCGACGAGCTCCGGCCATGAATTCTTAACTGCAAAAGTTAATATTTAAAAATAGAACCATGATCGATAATAGTGATTCATGAAGGCAGCGAAAAAGATTATTAAAGAGGACTCGCATACACTAGCTTGTGCCTTAATTACCTGGACACTGACTTGCCATTCTCCTCTCAATCTCTAGTTCTCAATGAAATTGCCCACCTTATTTTCAAATCTATAAAGAGGACCAAACATTTGTTATTTTTTAAAGTCAATGTTTAGAGAGACAAATATCAAATTTTAATGGGGCAAATTTGAGTTTTAATTTTTTTTTAATACTAAAATGTAATTTTTACAAAAACTAAAGGGACAATTGCCTCATTCT